>NC_135397.1:10975000-11070000 GCF_051989625.1 Stigmatopora argus | reverse complement strand
GACCATAGTGGCGGAAACACTGGGACCAGTATAGGGTATACCGTTTTGTTTTGAAGCAGTTTAAGCCTGGGATTACATTTTAGAATTTGTAGGGGTTCCGAACAGGTTCCCAGTGGAACTCCCTGGGAATTTAAGAAGGAATTCCCCAGTTAAACATGGAATTCGATTGAGTGTAGGCTTCTATTGACGGCAATAGATGTCAAACTTCATTTGAATTGGGAGGAAATGGAAAAAAAGTAAATCTGCTGCTGGACCTTCTAAAAAAATCTTACAAACTTGAACTGGAAGTTAAATTGTTGGTGTTTGAAGCAATGTATATTTAACGATGTCAGAATTTTAAGGGTTCTGAACACGTTCCAGGTGGAATGTCTTACAAGTCTATGAATAAAAATAAACAGGAATCCCAATTTTCTGATTTGAAGCCATTAAGAATGACAAAAATGAAAATGTTGGCATTCTTGCCAAGGGAACTCCTTTGAAGTTTAGGCAGAAAATCCTCATTCACACTGAATTTAGTGGTTGCAAACACCTGAAAATCAACATTCTGGAATTTTTTGGTTTCAAGTGATTTGTAAAATGTAAGGTTATCAAAAACATTCCCAGACAAACCTTTAGGAAATTTAGAGGAAAAAATACCACAATTAACACAAAAGTTAAGTATAGACATTTTGATTTATTACCATTTTAGTCATTTTCATTTCACCCAAAAAGTCTCAAATATTCAGTCAAGCACGAAGTTGGGCAGTTTGATTCAATGCAGTTTATTCAGATACAAACCTCCGAATTGGAAGTCCTTTCCAAGTGGAACTTCTTGGAAATTTTGGAATAAAAAGACAACATGGACCTTAGTGGCCATAAAAGTCTCAAGAAACCCGATGCAGATTTTTGGCACCGCCCTCCCCAAATCCATCACCTTTTATACAGGCGCCGCCTCATACATCATCACACACGTGCCCTGTGGACTTGTCATCCTTTTGGGTTACGGTCAAGCCGGCGCTCCCCTCATGATGTCTCCTTACTGCTCTGTAATTTCCTGCCTTTTCTCCCCCGGCTTTTCGTTCTTGTCTAGCATGTTTTCCTGTGAAGAATGCGTCTCCTGTCGCTACACCAACAAGAGGCTAAACAACCTATTTTGCCGTCTGACTCAGTAAATGAAGCGCCCAAAACATTCCAAGAATTCTTTTAAGTGTTGTGTGTGTGTGTGTGTATAGACAAAAATTGACGCCACTGAGCGAATCCCATTCATGCACAGGTTTAATACATGTTAACTGGGATGGCTGAATGAATAAATACAAAAAAAATGTGCTTAGTGAATTAATTTTTAAGCTTATTTAAAGAGTCAGAGACACATTTTATACATATTTATGGAATGAAAAATACAAGTGCACCAAGCTGTCGCTATACTGTAGCTAAATTGTAAAAAAAACGTTTTGATATAGTAAATAAATAACATTTTGAATATAATAATACATTAAAACAATAAAAAAATATAATTATGAAAAAAAGTTTTTTGTTAACGTTATATATATATACAGAGAAAATATATATTTTTTAAAGCATCAGAATAATGTGGCTCTGGTGGTCAACCAGAATGGCAGATTTGATTAGGTAACAATGTCAATGGAAGGGTTGGCATGAACATATTTTGAGTACCACTGGCAGAACAAGATGTCCAATTCATTTGAGCAGGGAGGTTGGCTCAGTTCAAATGGATTTGAGTTGTAAACTGATTCCAATTCACGGCAGAGGGATGATTGGACGCTGAAAGAGTTAATATCTCCAACCTTCCTGTGCAACACAAGCAACGTTTAAAGAGGCGCTGTCTGTTTTGCTCTCTTGGCGTTGACGCTTCTGCGGCGACTCCACTAATGGCGCCGTAATTTCCAGCCTCGCCTTTGATGTTTCCCTGACGCGTTACCTGGAGCCTGCACTTCTCTTGAGGTTTTTTCAGGACGGGGCGGACTCGCCCTATAGGCCCTCAGTAGCCTAATTAAATGTAATTGCTACATTTTTTTTCTTGAGCAGTGCCCCCGCCAAACGGGGAAGCCTTGTAATAAGGGAGATTGCATGAAGGGTCCGAGGATCACAGACGCCAAACAGGAGACGAGTGGAGACGTCCACCCCCCAAAAAAACTTCACCCCTCTTCACTATGTCGCCTTCTCTGTCCTGAGCAGACCTAGTCATTACTTCCCTTTTTGTGTTGCGAGCTCAAAATGTTCATTCAAACTGGAAAAAAGTCATGCTAGTCAAGTGATTTTAAAAATTTGATTTCATTTTTGTCATTTGAATTGAATGATTTGACTGTTTTGGTTCAAAATGACTCGAGAGAATAAAGGGAACGTTATCAGACCTACCGTATGCATGCATGTACATCTATGTGTATGTATGTATGTGTGCTTATATGTATGTGTGCTTATGTGTGTATGTATGTATATATGTGCTTATATATGTGTATGTATATATGTGCTTATATATGTGTGTATGTATATGTGTGTGTGTGTGTATGTATGTATATATGTGTATATGTGTGTGTGTGTGTATGTATGTATATTTGTGCTTATATATGTGTATATGTATGTGTGTGGGTGTGTGTATGTATATTTGTGCTTATATATGTGTATATGTATGTGTGTGGGTGTGTGTATGTATATGTATTTCAGCAACACACTTATTTATTTATATATTTATTCATATATTTATTTATTAACTTATTACCTATCTATTTATGTCTAAAATGCCTTTCCTATTTCTGCTTCCTCACCCTTTTGCTATTGTAACAAAGAAATTTCCTGAATACGGGATGAATAAAGTTATCCAATCCAATCCTTCTCATATCAAACTATCACGGTCACAAAATGAATTTTGCAATTACTTGATGAAGGAATATCTTATTTAACTCAAATTTGCAGAGCAGGCATGTGATGAGAAGACAAAGGGTCATCGGGCAAAGGTCACAGAAGTCAAAACTCTGGTGTTGCATTTTGGCTAGTGTCCTTAATGTTTTGGGGGTCATTGTTTTTAGATCCTCCAAGTCCCTCTTGGTTGTTAAAAAGAGGGGGTGCGAAAGGCAATGTAGGTGGCGTGGAAGGATAGGTGCATATTTGCGTATTTTAGTCACTTCATGTTGATTTATGTTTTACTCCCTGTTGATTTTGGTCTCTTCCTGTTCATTTTTGCAAGGACTCCAGGCCCTATCCAGTCTGTTTTCCTATTCCTCCTCTACCATATCTGAATCAAATGATCAACTCATCACCAAGCTCGCCAGAAGCTTGATTGATAACGACCCTGACCGGAATTGGGCCTACAGTGACACTTGAAAGGTAACACTTGAAAGTTTATTCTTTGGCCATGCATAGTATTTAAATGAGACGCCTATAAAGGACTAATGTCGGGATTTAATGTACTTCATGGATTGTCGCTCGTTATCTCCACAAATCGTTCCGATTCCCTGATTTCTCTGCCACTCTTTTCGTAGTTAATCATGGTTCAGATGCATGGCAAGATGCAGACATCCCCCCCTCACCCCCCCATTTTATTCCGCACCACAAATTGATCTCATGCTGCGTCATGATTTACTGTCTCCGTTACGGTAATCACTACCAGATTCGCGCTCACCGTCGACGACACCAGCGGCTGCTGGAAACTTTGACAGACAGTAGGACTATAGATATCATGCATAAGTCTAGATGTCTAAAAGTGTAGACGGAGATGTAAATAACTGGTAGCCATTTTTGTGTCAGGGCCACACTTAAATTATCCCTACATTGATGAATTCTTGACAGACTTATGAGCTGTTTTAACATTACTTATTAACTCATTGGCCCTCCCAGTTAAAATAGATTGGACGTCTATTGTTGTCAAGTGGGGAGATTTCTACTTTGAGCTTTTCCATTCGTGCCAGCTGAAATCAGGCAGTGATAAATCTTCCAATTGAGCGATTCAATGGGTCACCCTCGCATGGAGGCTTTCAACGGCTTAATTTATGTGTGTGTCACATAAATATGATGCACTTCCTTCCTAAAAAGGGAAATGCGCAAGCATGTATTTTTGTGGGCCTCTGAATTGGGCAAAAGTGTTTGATCTAAGCATGCAAATGTGACATTCGACATGATTGCTACGTTTCTTTGAAGATGCCAATTGACTTTCATGTCAATCTTAAATCGTTCATCCTTCTTGAACTGTTTGCGTATAAGTGTCGACGTAATACAATTTGCTCTATTTACCGTGAATGAATCGTTTCATTTATGGCATCGTTTCATGGTGTTTTATGTAACGATATATAGGATAATTGTTCATTTGTCTAAATATAACATATTTAGGTACTCCTGTATTTGGTGGGGAAAAATCCTAAAAATAAGTGTTTACATAATGTAAAATTAACAAATGCAAATCATGAATTACAATTCAATTTGATTTAATTGCTATTATTAAATATTTCAAGAAGTGGCATGATTGAGGAATGTAGTGAATTTATTATTGTTCATTCACACAATTGGAAAGTAATGCATGCATATTTATCTATTTTATTATAGTTATTTTAAATGCTTAGGTTATTCATGACTGATTTTTGTCACTGTTAAATAATTCATGCAAATTTATCAGAAAATAAATGAATTTAAATGTAATTGAAATTTAACAATATTTTTGATTAAACATTTTTATATTTAATAGAATAATACAGAAAAAAATCCACTGATTTCATTAGTGTTAAATTTTTTAAAAACAACTAAAACATTGCTAATTTTAATTGTATATATGAATTATTATTATTTGGATCATTTATTAATAATTAGAGTGGTAGTTTAAGGGAAATAATTTAAATGTTTTTTTTTCTTCATATTTTTGTTTTGTTTATTTATTTTGAAACAAAATGTCCATACATTTTGGGAAGTGGACTTCTCTGTTTGGGCGTCTGCACCCGTATTCTGACCCCAGATATAAATACAAAAATGGCTCTCTTTAAGGAGCTGCACTCAGTTGCACCTCATGTATCTTCATAAAATTGCAAATTGCCTTATACTGGAAGCAATTTAAATGCTCACGGGCATTCCAAAATACCACGCGTAAAGTGGCTGATAGCAAAGAAGCACCCACAGACAAAATAACGGTGTGGTCGGCTAAACCCCCCAAAACCACAGGCTCGAACACCCTGTTAACCGAGCACACAAGGTTTCGATTTTTGGCCGCCGTCGTGTGTGAATCATTGGGGTACGCACACCCAGATAAAGAAAGTGCTGATGTCACCCGCATATTTTCTACACGATGACAGCTTTTGTTTGCCTCCAACAATTGCCAACACTTATGTTGAGGTCGTCTAACTTTTCTGACTCGTTGGGCGACCAGCTGCGAAACGACACTCCCTTCTCGACATATTTTCAGCAGATTGGTGTCATTGTGTTAGACATGATATATTGACGGCGCTACACGTCCAGTTATTTTGAATTAGAGGGATGAATGAACATTCATTCAGGCAATGGGGCATTTTTGTCCCATTAGAACTGGAACCTTACACAAGGTGAATGGAATTATGAACACTTCCAAGGAAATTTGCAGTTAGTGTTATCATTCAAATTTAAAAAAAAGCTTATAAATGAGAATAGCTGAAGTTAGAAGCCAAGAGACTTTAAATTGTCTCAAGAATGGTGTCTGTTTGATACTAGAAATCTCACCTACACTTCTTTAAGGGTGTGCACAGTCGTGTAACACCATTTCAATCTAGAAAAGTTTAAAAATGTCCCAATTGAGTTTTGTTTCTGATAGGTCTGAAAAACAACTTGAGGAGCAGGTTAAGAAAGAGTGAGACCAATTTAAAGAAAATAGGATTATTACCAGACTGGAGAAATGGGGAGAACTCAATGATATAACATTTTCATCTTGGTTTAATTGTTTTCTAAAACAGAAAAAAAGGCATTTGAGCAGGGATGTGTAGACTACTATACCCGCAGTATATTGAAAATATAAGAAGCAAAGAGCCGCGGGCTTGATTGTGAGTGCGGATGGTCGTTTCTCTGTCATAGCTCTCTCTGTGCCCTACGATTGACTGGCGACCAGTCTATAGTGTAGTCGGCCTTTCGCCCCAAGTCAGCTGGGATAGGCTCCAGCAACCCCCTCAACCCTTACAAGGTTGAACAGAGCAGTAGATACTACTTTGTGAATGTTTACATGTCTAGAGAGCTAGAAAATAATTATTAGCTGGCACGTTTAACATGAGATGGTGTTTATTACTGTAATTGATCATAAAGACAGTCTGATGAGGCTCCCCACCTCCCTACCCCTCCTCTAGTGGTCGCTCCTCCATGATGAAAGCATCCCATAATCCCACTGGAATGACAGTGGACAAAATAGGGATAAGAGCCGGGAGGAAATTGCAGTACAAACAGCCAGATGAGTGCCAGCAACACGGCCCAGTGAATACGCTTTCGTGTGTTTGCGGAGGGCTTCAAGCATGCACTCAATCCTTTGAGCCGTTAGCAACAGGTGACCTGGGGGGAGATACAGTGACAGATTTGAAGGCCCCCCGAGGTGTAAGGGTTCATCAGTGGAAATATATTAATGCCCTGCGTGGAAAAACAGGAGGTTAGGCCAGGATGCTAATCTTCTCCTTCCTTACAGGAGGCGTCTAGTTGAATGGTATGCGACTATGGATGGTGTGTTTATGTAGCTACTTTAATACGAGAGTATGTTTTCTCTTATATTGCATATAATTTGCTCAATAACAGTCGAATATGTTATTAAGTTACCGCAGAACTTCAACAGGGCAGGAAAGAACGCAACCGATTAACTGTTTGTGTTCTAGATGGAAGATGGGAATGTTCTACAGTGGAATTAGGATCGTTTTGGGATAGCAAATTTTGTAAAGTGTAACTTAGGACCAACACAAGGAATGTGAAAACAAGCAATTTAATAATTTAATGGGCAGTGGCGGCAACAGCTTTAATGGTAACAAATGAGCCAGTAAACTCAAAATGATCTGTCATCACGGTTCAAAACAAAGTCTCTTTCTTGCACTACTTTACCTGCCAAACTGCACAGAGCATGCGGCAAGGGTTAAAAAAAAACTCACCAGGAAGTCATTTCTAGTCTAGGGACCAACTGTGCTTTTGGGGAAAAATGCTGTTCTCGCAATCACATATTCCATTTTGGCTGACTTTTTGAGTTTTCGTTTTAAAAACAGACATTCATGTAAACGACTCCCATAAACAGGACTGCTTTAACACATTTTTGGTCGTGTGTGTAAAAGCCCCCAAGTCTGGAGTGCAAGACCCAAAAATAACAAGCAGAAAAAAAACGACTCTAGAATTCAAATTGCAGGTTTGGAATTAAGAATCGGGCTGTGACGGGGAGTAAACATCCCAAACGTCACATTAAATGGCTGCTTTTTGGCCCGGCGCGTCATACAGTGGCAGCCCAAAGTGTCCCAGACGCCACAGACACAGATATTAAAAAGCCATTCGCATGGGGCATAGATTTGTACGCTGATATGTTAGCGAGCCGGGCCCACGACCGAGGCGCCGAACCCACTGCCTGTCTCCGCTGCGCTTTAGCCACTATTATGCTAGATTGAAAGGGCAAGACGTTTTGGCTGCTGTCATCTTGTGTCAGAGCACCGCAGGGACCGCGACGTGGTTAAACGGGCTCATAAATAAACACCACACGCAGGCACTCGGCGGCCCCGCGGTTTTGGCCGAGTCTCCTGGCTACGCCCCTTTATCCCGCCCCGTGCCAAGCGCCAGACCCTACGCTCGGGCTTCATAAGTCATCGAGCAGACTGATGCCCCCGCCTTCCCCCAGTGCATTCCGATACGTAGGCTCCCCCTCGTCCCTGGCTGCGCTCAAGCAACACCGCTGTGACAAGCGGTGATGGAAAAACTGAGGGCTTCTCTCGCAAAGCGGTCTTGGGGTCCCCTGCGTGAAGGTCGCCCCTCCCTCGCTGCCCACCCGGGTCTCTGTCGCTGCCCTGTCTGTCTTCTCCTGGAGTGGGGACCACACAGATGTTCCAAACCACATCCAAGCCGTCTGGCTGGTACCAACACTTGAACACTCACACACACACGTAGAGCAAACTAACGAGATGCCAAGCAACAAAACGGTGCCTGCCGAAGCAACGCACGCATCTTTGTTTAAAAACAACGAGGGTTGGAAACTCTGCTAGACCATCTCAAAGGCAACTTGTCACGTTGCGTACGAGATGAGCTTGCACTTGGGAAAAGTGGCAGACAAAAAAAATTATACTCATAGTTCCAAGGGAGCTTTGATCCACACAAATGAGAATAACACATGACGACGCAAATGTGAAATGGAAGCTTACATGGCCTGATTGCGTCGAAGGCCCTTAACCCAAAATAATCGGCACCAGCCCGGAAGATGAGACCACCCTTCCGGGGTTTGCTACGCACCAAATTTCGCTGGTTTGTATTCACAACAGCCCGAAAAGTCCACACCGCATACTTTAGTGTGGAACAAAAGATGCAATATGCCCTTGAATCCAAACCAACAGTGGTTCTTTTGAGAATCCTGTCTGAAACCAGGTCAAGACCCGCAACCAAGACCTGCCAATATTCAAGACTAGTCCGACATTTCCATTCAATATATGTATCCATAAAGTATGGGAGCATATCAGTTTTATTTAAGCTAGCTACTGTTTTAATACCCCTGAAAAGGAGTCAAAGCCACCAATTACTCATGTGGGTACGCGAGCATGAGCGCCTAGCCCACTCAAGCACGAGGCGGGTGTGGGAACGCGCGGTTTCAGCGACACTGGCACCAACGGCGGTTTCGGAGTAAAATACTCATTTGGAGAAAACGAGGCCTGCACCTCAGCCCAGACCGCATGGCGTTTAAATCATTTTGCCTTAATTGCTTTTTAACAAGGCTGCCTACTGCGTCGACATTCGGCGTTGACATTGCGGACGCTGAAACGCTGGCAAGTCTGGACACGTAGGAGCGTGACACCCATTTTTGGGAGAAACTCCGATGATGCTCCCTTGTAAAAAGCAACAAGGAGCGAAAAGCAGAACGGCGTCGCCAGCACGGCTCTAATTGGAGATGCCGGTGCGCAGTTGCACGAGATAAGATGCGACGGCGCATCGAGGCACGAGTGAGGCCAAGGCTTTCATTAAGGGAGCCAGACGCTTTTCTGGGCGGGATGCCTTTGAAATAGCTGTGTCTGTCTCTTAAGCCTTATGTTTTGTCGCTTTCTCAAGAGCAGTGTTGGGTGGAACGCATTACTGTAATATAATTACTTTTTACCGTAACAAGCAAAGCATTATTTTTCTGAAAATATAATAACTTTGCAGTTTTACGCTTTCATTACTTGCTAGTTTGTGTATTATTCTTTTCATTCATTATAAACATTGCTTAACCTTGTCAGGGTCGCGGGGTATTATGAAACATGAAATGCTATGCTATATGAAAGGAAAATAATTTCACTGAGTCTGAATTTTACCAATTGACCATTTTTACATTTTTTTTTTATAAAGTCAAAGTTCTATTAACATGAGGTAAACAACAAATGTTCAAAATTAGGTTTTCATTTTCCACCACATCAGGAATATTTATTGCTATTTACTTACTTTTTGCCTAAATATTAGAAATGTTGTCAATGAAAAGATACCAGTTTGCTTATTTTGTACCCATTTGAATAATTCTGCATTGTTATGAGCTAATATTAGATTCTATCTAAAAGTACATAACATGAAATTAGACATTTTAAAAATGTTTTTTGTTGTTTTTTTATTTTCAATATTAATATTTGTTTATATTTATGTTTAGATGTTCTTCTATTCATTTTCAGACAAATATTTTTAAAAAATAAAAAAGATTTAGTGTTGCCCTTTAAAAAAAATGACATACCCGAATGTACCCTCAGTTTAAGCAGTCCCCCAAAAGTAAAATATGTAAAAATGCATAAAATATGTAAAAAAAAAAGGTGTAAAAACATGCCTGCCAGAATTATATTGTATCACCTAGTCATGTATGACAGAAAAAAAGGAAGCAAAAGTAAAAAAGAAAAAGGAAAAAAGTACACTTATTATTTAAAGTAATATCCCGTAGGTTTTCCCACAAGTCTCAGAGTCGCACCAAAATCATAAAATGATACATTAACATGATTTATGACTACTTTTGGGGTCCATGGGTATTACCGGCATCAACGCTTACAGCATGTCCCCATTTAGTGGTTTAATAAAGCCACACAATATATTTCACACAAATATGCAACGACGCCCGGGAGTGTTCCAGCAAATTTTTAGATCAGCTTTTGCCAGATTTCTTTTTTTTTTCTTCATATTTTTAAAATTCTCTTTTCAGTCAGTTTTGCATTACGTCACGTACTGATATTGTTGATTAATAGCGCTACCTGGTGGTCATTTTAAGGTCAAAAACGAAAACCTAATATGACATGGTTCAGAAAAGCTTAAGAAAATACTATTTACAAGATCACAGGAGCGAAGACTGGGTCAGATCAACGTAAAACTCGTTCCAAAAAAACACCATCTATTGAATCTCCATATATGATATGTTTTGCAGGCATTGTCCCACATCCAGACTCTGGAGGACCAGGTGATCTTCTGTGAAGATGCCTCTCTTGCATCATGTGGTGCTTCTGGAAGGTTAATGTATTTGTTTATTGTAGAATATTCAAATCAAATAAAAGCTTAAAACATTGTAACTCAATGGCATATCTCATGTATTACATTGCCATGGTGAGTTTTCACTGAACATAAATTGTGTTGTGCCCCTCTTTTATAGGTAAAGTCCACAGCTCATGGTGGCCAAACTCATAAGGTAAGGATATTTCTAAAGATTAGAAACCTAATTTAATGTTGGCTTATAAGTATATATTTTTATGGTACAACTATAAGTCTTTATTTTCCTCCTAAAACTGTTTCAAAAATACTTCTAAGTCTATTTTTTCCTAAATATTTGGCAAGATTTAATTCCAAGTGTAGAAATCTGTATGTATCTAACTGTCTTGTCTTATGTCTGCAGGTGGAGAAAAATAAGATGGGCCACATTAATCAACACTTCAATGTGATGCCAACTCGTAAGTGTGTTAATGTTTTCTTGTAGATAAAAACTTATGTTACTTGCATTCTTTTGCCATGTAAATGAAGAATAAGACATGCATACTATTCAAGAACATTTATTATTTTCCATTTATCAAGGTAGGTTCGCATAGGCCATCCAGCTTTTAAAAATGGAGCGATGCAAACGTCCCCCTGTAATTGGACGAAAAATCTCTTCTTGGCGTTGGAATTCCTGAAGGAAAAAAAAGTCAAGGGACCCATAGACCAGGTCCAACATTTAAAAAAACTGGGAACTAATTACATAAAAAAATTGGACCAAAAACAACCAAGTTAGGTATTTTCTATCAACATCAAAAGTAGACCTACCAGGAAGGTGCTTTTTCCCCATAACGTCTCTTTTGCTCAGTCATTAGGCCTTCATCCCACTGGAAAAGGCAAGCAACATTAAAGCCACAGGAGCTACCTTGACTTCTCTGGTCTTCTCGTTGATTTTGACAGCTTTCACCTGCATTGTCACCTCTTCCACCGTCGCCGTGGCTTTGAACCTCTACGAAACAACACAGCGTGATTATGTAATTGCTTATTTAACCATTTGGATGCACAAACAACCCACATTCATTTCATCCTGGATGAGTTTTTCAGTCAGTCATTTCAAATCCATTCATTTTTAAAAATACATGCCCCAAAACGTCACCATTGCTTCTGTTATTCTCTAAAATGGTTATTTTACCATATGTTTAAACTTGAGTGAAAACTGACCCCTGCACTATTGTTATATGAATGTCTCACTTAGGTTTTGTCAAAACCACATTTAAAACTAAAAATGAAAAGGTCCAAGCTCTGAGGTCTTTCCTTAAGAAAGTGAAGGGAAAACAAGCCCAGGGTAAAGGTGTATAAACGTATATTCTATAAGTGTACTGTTTATTCCTTACACTTCCACTGATGGCACTTGTGTGGGTGCTATTAGAAATCAACATCAAACCAGTTAGTGTTTTTTCATTTAAAATTTGAATGTATCATAATGAAAAACAAGCTAATTGAGCAAAGCCTTGAATACTGAACCCTGACATTTAATTATTACACGGATAGAGATAATAGAAAATAGTATTTAAAAATGACTCACTTTGCAGACAAACAGCTCGTTATGGCGTCGACAAGCTGCTCCTTGTTGGGCGTTTAGGCCACATTCTTGATGTCTCCCAGCAGTCTGTGCTCGTTGAGGAACTGAAACACACGACGGAATGATTTCTTTTTAAACATAAGGAGCTATAGGTAACGCAATGTAGCCAATTTGTTTGCAAACATTTTTGTGCGTCCATCCACGTGGGGTTACATCACGCGAACCAAGCATGCTCCCGTCAAAAAGCACTCTTAATCAGAACTGGGGCTTCAAAATCCCCAAATAACAACGTGCCGAATGCGCTGCAGTGTCCTGGAAGAACTTTATCAAGTCTTTCTTCGGTAAATCGTCACTTCTGAGCTGCTCTGCAGCCACTCCCGTACCGGCTCCTGGCTCATCCGCCATTTTGAAGGCCATTTGAACTTTTGACCTTGCTCATGCATACAAAAAATAGACAAAACAAATACGTTGTTTTCATAATAACGTGTTTTAGACTAAAACGCATCTACGCCTTCAGTATTGCTTCGTCTGAATATAAGCAACCCTAAATAAGTATTTTAAAGCAGCTCGCTACAGATACACTTTGGTAGCTCTGACTTGTCCACTCTATCACTAGCCAATCATAGTTTGTGAAAGCGATGACGTATCCCTACGTTGGTGTCGGCAACTCTAAATCTGATAGGTTAAAGCAACAGTTTTATGGACGCTTATTTTATCCTGCAGGGCCTGCAGAACTGATTGTGAAGGCCCTGACCCTGGCAACAAATAATGGGTGAAATGTGCTTGGTTAAATGCTTAAATATGAAAAAACACATCTGGAAGCAGCGCAACCAGGGTAAAAGCAATGAAAGGAAAAGGACAATTTGGAATTATTTAATAAGTATTCTTGGATAAAATATAATTAATATCAGTCTGGAATTCAGATATGTCTTAGGCCAGCAGGGAAGGCCTTGCAGGCCCTGACGGTCGACCACTGGAGAGGACTGACCTGGGATCGACCCCTCGACTACAGAACTATTAGGCAAACGTGCCAACCACTCGTCCTCCGGGACGCCAGACAGAGACAATTAAATAGTTTACATAGATATTTTATAAATGGATTTTTCTTTTTTTGAGAGGTCGAGTTAACACTTTTTAATTGAAAGTTCAATTGTGAATTTTTGCAGGGCTGTCGGCTGTTGGCACCCCGACAGTGACATGACAAGTTTGCAATACTTTGCACTGGAAATTTTCTTCAGATCTGTAACCAAGGATGGGCCAGGCCACACGCCGCAGGCAAATCTAATTAGCGAGCGATGATGTGTGCATATGGAGGGGGCCGATTCCTAATCTGTAGCCGGGGGCCTGCACTGCCAAAAGGTAAGAGTTAAATCGATCAGTGGGAAAATTCCAAATCCTCTACATGCCCTGAAGAGGACACACCAAATGTTTATGAAATGGATTTTTAGTAGGTTGCAGCAAGTTGGAGCCTGTGGGAAAGCTTTGGTGAGTTTAGCATTGATTGGGAGCATTTAAAGACTTCTGCCTCTCAAGAGGATAGAGTTGAGGCAGAAAAAAAATGTATCAGGGGTGGGACCTTAACGTGTTGTGATAAATTATATAAAGTAAGATTTTAAAAAATCATTTTGATTCACCCAGTCAATAAAACAATGAAATAAGATAGCTGAATGCCAATCACTGTCAATGGCAGTTAAACACTAAATATGCAAATAAAGAAATAGAAAGGAAGCATTGGAGGGATACTTAGATACAAAGAAAAAGTATGAATAATCACATGTGAGAAATTTAAAATTAAGTTGGAAAAATACAACTCAAAATTGTAAAAGCCTAAAATAAAAAAAAATAAAAACCTTAACATGTTTTAAAAAGTATACGCCATACAAGTACTTACTTTGGCCAGCAGATGACGATGTAACGCCGCGATGCAGCCCAACTAGTATTGCCATAATATAATATGTACTTACATTTTGAACTTATAATGAATACTCAAAAAATGCTCGATACACAAGACACGTTTCGATATTATAAAAAGGAACAAAATGTTTTTTTAATTAAAAATATCCTCTATCACCTTCACTATTAAGACCAGTGAAAAATCCAATTTCTGGTGGCGTGTAGTATAAAATCAAATAAAGAAATGCCGCCAATATTTAGTGGTAATACTATGCAACACACTCAAATGAAAACTGAATAATAAAACTTCTACTTTCATGCTTTGCAATACTTCTGACTCCCCTAATATAAACCAAGAGAGCTTGCCTAACACATTTTAAATTCCTGAATAATCTGCAGTAAAATGATTCACTCTTCACAGAGGAGAAAGAATTTACACAACAACCATTTCTCATCAAGTCTGATTTCTGCTGTTTTTCCTAATTTCCTCAATGAAATTATGCAAGTACCTACTGACTACATGTTGGAATTCAAACAGCACAGATAAATGAAATATACTACTCACCTGTGGGAGGGGGAACGTCCCAGCCGGCTGTAAAATGCACCAAACTGCCAAACTGGGAAAGCCTACAGAGTGTTTACCTTCAAAGTAAAAACCTGAGCATGTTAATAAACATTCACAGCGACATCCAGCAATCAAACAAAATGACCCTACAGCAGATGGCGAGTGCGCGGCAGTGTTGTTGCCACATGGGCTGATGGGAATAGTTCAAAGCTCGCTGCTCGATATTACGACAAAGGGATCGAGCTTAACATTGGGAAATCGTGACAAATGGCAAAATGCTTGTTATTTTTGCATTTGGATCGAGATGGGAAAACTTAGAGTACTGCGGCCTTCTTTGTTGTCTGTGCAATTGAGGGTCACATTTGTTTTTCATTTTTTTCCCCTTTGCTCAGTTTTTCACCATTTCTGATGAGTTTTCCTCCAATTTTTACTGTTACTTATTGTTCTTTTGCAATATTTCCCTTTTTTGATTTGTAATTTTTTTTGTGTGGTTCATGCAGGTTTATGTGCTTTTTGCAGTTTCTCGCCTCTTTCATGAGTTTATTTTACATTTTGGACTTGTGTTTTCTCCTATCTATGGATGCTGTGTCACAAAAGGCTAGTTGGCATGTCTGATGTAAGGTATGGATGAAGACTTACAAAAAAGAAATCTAAAAATGCTTCTGATCTAGTATCTTGTCCGGTTAATTTATTCCTTACAGCCACAACTGATAAATACATATTAAAGTTTACTGTTGTATTCTCTAGAACAGGGGTGTCAAACTCATTTGGCATCGTGGGCCACATACGGCCTAGGGAGATGTCAAGTGGGCCGGACCATTAAAATTATACCATGCTCTGCTATAAATAACCCAAATATCATGTCTTTCCTTTGTTTTGGTGTAAAGAAGCACAAGAACATTAGGAAAATATTGAAATTGAATGAACTATCCTTTTACAAAACATTTCATGAAACACCTCATATTTCCTTAGACAAATGTGCAATTGACTTTTATCATTCACAAATATGCATTTCAACTGATCCCACTGATTGTACAAAGGCACAAAACTTTAATTGGTACTGAAAAATATAATCATGCACTTTAAGATTAAATGAGACTTTTAAAGAAAGGAATTTTTAAACCACTTACACATACGCATATAAAATCTAAATGTAATCCCTGCGTGCACCTTACAAACTAAGGAGAGTGATTTTAAATGTGTAATGAAGAAAGTGTTCGCCTGTCCTGTAAATCTGTAAACTTCATACATGAAACATACATACACATACAATACATACTGAAAATTTATGGAGTTGCTGCTGTTTTCAGTCTGTCTCAATGATGTGGCTTGTCTTCTACTCTGGTGGAAAGAGTGCGCCCCTTAGCGGATAATCCATGAATTGCAGCGAATTAAAAATATTAATTCCATGTCTTTTATGCATTTTTTCCACTTTCAAATTATCCTGCGGGCCTGATCGAACCTCCTTGGGGGCCGGTTCCGGCCCGCGGCCCGCATGTTTGACATCCCTGCTTTAGCCAAATGAATCCCAATTGAAAAAGCATATCCAAGTATGTAACCTTAGAAGTCAAAAACAAACACTGAAGTGCATGTCACCGCAATGTTCATAATGTGCAATATTGTATCTTAAAGTATTAAAGCCCAACCAAAAAGTATTTACAGTACGTTATTATGAAAACAATGTATTTGTTTTGAAGTATTAATGCCCAACCTAAAACTATTTGCAGCCCCAGCCCCCTGACTAATGCACTCTATGATGAAAACGATCTCTTTTTTTGTGTCTATGTGTAATAGGCGTGGCCGAGGCGTGGCTGTGGTCAGAGTTCAAAAGACCCGCCTCCACGCCGCCATTTTTCAAAATGGCACGCCGCCATTTTTCAAAATGGCGGATGAGCCGGAGGCTGGGCGCGTTGGACTGCTGAGCTGCTCAGAATTGACGATTTCCCGAAGAAAGACCCGACAAACTTCTTCCAGGACAATGCAGCGCGTTCGGTACTTTGTCTTTTGGGGATTTCGTAGCCCCAGTTCTCATTTCAAGAGTGCTTTTTGACGGGAACGTGCTTCATTGGCGTGATGTAGCCCCGACGTGGATGCAAACACAAATGTTTGCTAGCAAGTTGGCTACATTGCATCACCTATTGCTCTTAATGTTTAAAAAGAAACCCTTCCATTGTGTGTTTCAGTCCATCAACGAGGACAGACTGCTGGGAAACATCAAGAATGTGGCCATAACGGCCAAAAAGGAGCAGTTTGTCGGCAAAGTGAGTCTTTTTTTAATAGCTTCTTATTCCTCTACCCGTGTAATTGGATTGGATAACTCTATTCATCCCGTATTTGGGAAATTTTGTTGTCACAGTAATGTTTAGATATCAGCGACCAGTGTTCACGGCTTTCCTAAATTAGCTTGTTTAGCATCATGATACACTCCAATTTTGAATGAAGACACTTAAACTGGGTTGGCGTTGATTTTTAATAGCAAGTTCCTGTGTGGGTAACTCACACTCACACTAGTGCCATCAAGTGGAGGTGTAAGGAATAAACAGTACACTTCTAGTATACGTATATACCTTTGCCCTTCCCTTTCCTAAAGGAAGACTTCAGGGCTTGGACCTTTTGATTTTTAATTGTGGTTTTGACAAAACCTAAGCGAGACATTCATTCAACCGTAGCGCAGGGGTCATTTTTGACTCGTTTAAACAACCATTTTTCCTCCATCTAAGAGCTTTGTGAGACATATTTTATTTTTTTGATTGAATGGGAGTCATTTGTGCATCAAAATGGTTAAATAAGCAATGACATAATCATGCTGTGGTGTTTTGCAGAGGTTTAAAGCCACGGAGATGGTGGAAGCTGTCCAAATCTACAAGACCAAAGAAGTCGTGTATGATGTAAGACCTGTTTTTCAGGTTATTTGATTTATTATTTTCATGTGTACTAAAAATACTCTATTTTGCTTCTCTTCAAGGTCCACCCAAGTTTACCAAATCAACGCTAAAGAAAGGTGACTTTGGAGCGTGGCACAGCCTTTGACACCAACATCTTGAGGGCCCCTATCCCCCACCACATCTGAAAAGAGATGGGTCTTTCTCATGTTGGTAAAACCTAACTGGCCCCCAGTCTATTTTTTTTAATGTTGGACTTAGTCTATTGTGCTTTGACCCTCTTTTTTTTCCTCCCCAGGATTCCATCCAGTGCCAAGAAGAGATTCAGCAATGGAAACACCACCTCATCTTTAAATGCTGGAAGATCTGTGAACTTCTCAATGACCCCATTTTGTGGGAAAATAAAACCTTTGAAATATACTCATGTATTTTTCTTCATAGAACTAGCAAAGGAATGCAAGCAACATGACATTTTATTCAAAGAAATACATTTGCACACAGCTGATGTTCTCGACCTGTAGACAAAAGCAACATCTAGAATAAACACCGAAAAAAAAAAAGACCATTGAGGGTCTTGGGTCTTTTTTCTCCAAGTGTTTTAACAAAGACAAATGACACTCAAATCTCTTTTATTGAAATTTCTTATTGAAAAAAAAAAGAAATCCTCCTCACCTTAGGGATCGAGACATCACCTATAAAATAAGAGGGGGTTAGTAAATTGCAACTTTAGTCAATAAAATAATGTGAGATTGGAATGTTTTGACTTGGATACATTACAATATAACCCGGAAATAAGGTGCTTCCGGTAGCCAGCGCTATCGCATTTCGATCTTAATCCATATGAAATATATGCATCTGACGAAAGTGCGTGCTTTGTGTGTCTAAAATACAGAAATAGCACTCGTTACTGACACTGCGGCGTAAGAAACGATGCGCTAAATAGGCGTGAAAATACGGTATTAACCTCAGAGCAGAGTTCAGAGACGATGCATCATCTTTAAGTGGGCAACCTGGGAAGATCACCTGGTCCGCCAGGGTCTGGACATCACCATGGACCTGGTGCATGCAAAAAAAATAGAGCAAAAGTTATCATATACAGAGACTGGAGATTCAACAGATAGGTTTAGGTGGTTTTTTTTTGGGGGGGGGGGGGTAATTAGTATTACCTTGATACCTTGGCCCAGTCTCCTCTCCCCTCAAGGGTGTGCATGGTTCTGGACACACGGGAAAAGCTTCATCTTGATTTAACCAAGCTATTTGGGAAGTGCAAACAATTATTACAGGAAAGAGAAATCTTAAAGTAAATGATCAAGATAAAGAATGAAAATAAGTTAGTGAGTGCTCGGTGCTAATTTCCCCTTTCCAGACAAAGCGATTCAATATACAGACTGATGTTAAAACTAGGAGAAAGTCGGCTTAACCATTTTGGTATCAATGATTTTTGTTTAAAACAGAAATACAAATTGGAAAAGGGCGTTTAGCAATCGCAGTGAAAACTATCATTACATTCAACACACCTTCACCTGGCAAACTGACCGTTGATATCTCGGCTTTGTTTGATAAAATGAAGTCTTCCCCCACGACTCAATAATGGAGAGAATACGGACAAAATACTTTTGAAGTCAAATGTCGTGAGGCTAATGCTAAGCTAGCTAGTGACATGCTAAGCTAGCTAGTGACATGCCAGGGAGCCCATACTTCAAATGTCGACGGTGTGTTCGACCTGGCAATAAACTAACAGATTTGTTGGCGTTTTGGCTCAATTGATTCCTAAAAAAATCTCCCGGTAGGGTGTTAAAAATGCACATAGGCCAGTAAATTGCTCTAGTCTAGGGCTTACCTCGTTTGGGTGCTAGTCATTCGACCGACGGCATGTAAATGGCTGCGCCAAGGGGCGAGATGCTGCGCAGGTGCATGATTTAAGCATCTGCGTCACCAATGGGCGTAACCACGCCCATAGGAGGTGATTTGTCCTCCCGACTCAATGACCATGTTTGGAAGATGACGTACTATAGTCGCCATTTTTGTAGTCTTGATGCTGTAAAAGAGTGTTCGTTTTTTTTTTTATATAAAAAGCCTTACTTTGCATGGTCATTTAAAAAAAATAAAAAGCCTTACTATACATGGTCTTTTTTTAAAGAAAAAAGCCTTACTATACATGGTCATTTTTTACAAATTAAAAAGCCTTACTATATACTATGTCGTATTTTAAGAAAAAAAGCCTTACTATACTATGTCGTTTTTTAAAGAAAAAAAGCCTTACTCTATACCAGGGGTGTCAAACTCATTTGGCATCGTGGGCCACATACGGCCTAGGGAGGTGTCAAGTGGGCCGGACCATTAAAATTATACCATGCTCTGCTATAAATAACCCAAATATCAAGTCTTTCCTTTGTTTTGATGTAAAGAACCACAAGAACATTAGGAAAATATTGAATGAACTATCCTTTTACAAAACATTTCATGAAACACCTCATATTTCCTTAGACAAATGTGCAATTGACTTTTATCATTCACAAATATGCATTGCAACTGATCCCACTGATTGTTCAAAGGCACACAACTTTAATTGGTACTGAAAAATATAGTCATGCACTTTAAGATTAAATGAGACTTTTAAAGAAAGGAATTTTTAAACCACTTACATATACGCATATAAAATCTAAATGTAATCCCTGCGTGCACATTACAAACTAAGGAGAGTGATTTTAAATGTGTAATGAAGAAAGTGTTTGCCTGTCCTGTAAATCTGTAAACTTCATACATGAAACATACATACACATACAATACATACTGAAAATTTATGGAGTTGCTGCTGTTTTCAGTCTGTCTCAGTGATGCGGCTCGTCTTCTACTCTGATGGAAAGAGTGCGCCCCTTAGCGGATAATCCATGAATTGCAGCGAATTAAAAATATTAATTCCATATCTTTTATGCATTTTTTTCCACTTTCAAATTATCCTGCGGGCCTGATCGAACCTCCTTGGGGGCCAGTTCCGGCCCGCGGGCCGTATGTTTGACACCCCTGCTCTAGGATATGAAGGGAGGTCATTTTTGATCCAGTTATGGAAGAGTGCGGGATCCAGTCATTTGTGCATCTAAGGGTTAGCTCAATGGCTCCCATTGATGGGGCTCGACATCCAAACCAGTTGAAGTGCGAAGTTGGCAGCGTTCATTCACCACAACCATCACACTTCAAATGGATTGGATGCCTAGTAGTGATAAACTCATTAAAATTCACAGCAGAAGGATAAAAAGAGTCACACTATTGGACATCTTTCCAGCATGACTCGCCTTCAAAACAGACCAATTTGATAGAGAGTATATAAAAAGTGTCCTTTGTCCTTGGTGGATTTTTATGAAATTCAGGAAATACATTAAAGCATTACAATATCATTTTTAGACCACAAATACAAACTGTACATTAATCTTCTTTTCTGGGAACATTGGATTGAAGCTTCTTTTCAGAAGAACATCAGCATTGGGACAGGATCGTTTTTTTTGCCCGTCATTTAATCCAGTAAGAGACACGATGTGGGGGATATTATCCTGATACGGGCACAGAAGGATCATTTTAATCCAATTCTTTAGGACAAAAAGAAAACAAGGGCCCCTGTGGGGGTGGTGGCGTGGAGCATGTGGTAGAAATATTAGCTTCAAAGTGAGTTTGATTTTTGGGTCCAGAAGACAAGATATATTTTTCTAAATAAGTAGTGAATAAATTCGCCTCAGAGAAATTCACTTTAAGGTTTGGACTTTAAGGTTATTGTGCATGCATCTGTGAGATAAAACGTAAAAAAAAAACAGGTTGCCAAGTTTTGATATATACATATATACATATACACGTATACACATATATATACATACATACATACATATATATACACACATATACATATATACATATACATATATACATACATATATACATATACACATATACATATATACATATACATATATACATATTCATATATACATACATATATATACACACACATACATATACACATTTACATATAGACATATACAAATATACATATATACATATACACATATACAAATATACATATATACATATACACATATACATATACACATATACATACATACATACACACACACATACACACATACATACATACACACACATACACACACATACACACATACACACACATACACACACATATACACACACATACACACACATATACACACAAACACATACATACACACACATACATACATACATACATACATACATACATACATACATACACACACATACATACATACACATACACATACACACACATACATATACACACACATACATACACACACATACACACACATAATACACACATACACATACACACACATACACACATACATATACACACACATACATATACACACACATACACACACACATACACACATACACATACACACACATACACACACATACACACACATACACACACACATACACACACACATACACACACACATACACATACGCACATACACACACACATACACATACACACACATACACACACACACACACACACATATATACACACACACACATACACACACATACACACACACATACACACACATACACACACATACATACATACACATACATACATACATTCACATACAAACACATACATACACATACATATACACACACATACACACACACACACACACACACACACATACACACACACATACACACACATACATGGCAGTCAGGTGAACAAACCTCTGCACCATGAAGTGGCCACACTTAACTTTGTCATTATTGGAAAGTCTTGACTACACAAGGTTGTTTCTATTTAAGGGAAAAATAATTCCCAACTGAGATTCGAACCAAAACTGCCCACATGGAAGCCAGGTGACCAAACCTCTGCACCATGAAGTGGCTACACTTAACTTTGTCATTTTTGGAAAGTCTTGACTACACACGGTTGTTTTTAATTTAAGGGAAAATGATTACCAACTGGGATGTGAACCCTAACTGCCTACATGGCAGTCAGATGAGTGAACCACTATACCATGAAGTGGCCACACTTAACTTTGTCATTATTGGAAAGTCTTGACTACACAAGGTTGTTTATATTTAAGGGAAAAATAATTCCCAACTGGGATTCGAACCACAACTGCCCACATGGCAGTCAGGTGAACAAACCTCTGCACCATGAAGTGGCCACACCTTATTTGTCGTTTTTGGAAACCCTTGAGTACACACAATTGCTTCGATTTAAGGGAAAATTACACATGAAAAGGAGGAGGATGGATTTTGGTGAGTAAAATATGGCTATATTCCTAAATAATATTTCAATTGTATGAGGTTATTATTGATGATTTTTTATGTGTCGCAGCTGCAGTAGAGGTTTTATAGCCATAAAATAGTTTTTGAGGGTTGGATTGATTCCGACAGCTGAAGGCGTCGCTAGGAAATTCACGGACCACCACATATACATATATACAACCTCGGGCCTGTTTCCTTGAAATTACATCATAAATGTTCTTGACAAAACTGTGGCCTATTTTCAATCATTGTCAGAAAATGTCACTAGCGGCAAAACTCAACAGATGTTAACGTGAGTACTCCCGTCGCAGAATTAATTTAGTGTCGCTCAACCAAATTCCTGGTAAATTGTTAATCCCCCTCTGCATGACGCATGGTTATTTTAGGGAGAGCGGATTTTGTACTGCTGGTGTTGTTGTTGAACAAGGTTCCCGATCCTGACCTAGTTGCATCGTTGCTCTCTTGAAGGAACTTCGTTCGCCTCGGCGCGTGTCTCGCACTGCTCTCTGTTCGACTGCCTTCAAAACTTTCTGCCAACTTGATTGGCAGCACTTTGTTTGCGATTGAATGCCAAATAAAAGGTTAATGCCATCATTCATTTGTTGGATGTTTCACACAAAATATGAAGGAAATCTACTCCAGAGTTCCTTTTTTTTTGTTTTTTGCTGGGTTTTTAATTGACACCGAAGTTCAAAAAAGAGTAAGACATGCTCTTCTCTGGCTTTCTGGTGGCACTTATGCCCACATTTGATGATTTGGAACAAAGTGAAACCATGGGTACTCCTACTAAGTTGTGGAAATGCGCAACATTTATTCAGTTTTCACTCTTTTGTGCAATTTGAGAAGTCTCTTGGAGGAAAAACAAACAAACAAAAAACGGATTAAACATTCCACAAGTTGCCATAAAGACACTTGAATACATCCAAAGTGTGAGCCACTCTTTCAGAGCCATTGACACAAGTGCATGTTGTAAATCTGCTGTACATTTACTGTTACTGTAACTGAATGTGACTAGAACTCTAATCGATATGAATTGGGAAGGGCGCCTCTGTGTAACTCTGACGTCAGACCGGCTGAGTTTGGTCATACAACACTACGTTGCTTGTCTGTGTAATCTGAACAATTTACGGTTAACCTAACAAGAAAATAAATTGCATAACTTTAATCTCGTAATTTTACGTCTTTTTCCAAAACTATTACTTCAATCCCCTAATACTACGCCAAAAGTAGTTTCAAGTTGACACAGACCTTGTGTCGCCAAGTCTTAGGCCGTAAAATTTAACAAAAAAATTCAAATGAATGGGACATCGAACATCATCAATGTCAGGTAATGAGTTTATAACCTATATTTCCCCATTTTGGCAAGTATATTGCTACGTCTCTGCACACTCAGACCGCAGTCCACTTTTTTGATAAGGTTTTGCTGGAAATAGGATTCACATTCCTTGTCTAGTATGAAAAATATAATTTGGCGTCATCTAGTGATATCATAGCACTTAGCAACTGCATTCATCAATTAAGGGAGGCTAAGGCGAACAGTGTTTGTCCAAAGGTGTCAATGGCAGTGAATGAGTTAATGATAAATGATAGGAAATACAGGGGGTCCTGAAAAAAAAATGTTATCATTTTAAAGCAAAAATCTTGTTACCTGGGAGGCCCGGCGGTTGAGTGGTTAACGCGTGGTCCGCACAGTGAGGGACCTGGGTTCAATTCCAATTTGGATGTTCTCCACGGGGCTGCATGGGTTTTCTCCGGGTACTCCGGTTTCATCCCACATTCCAAGGACATGCACGGTAGGCTGATTGGACACTCTAAATTGCCCCTAGGTATTAGTGTGATCGTGAATGGTTGTTTGTCTCCTTGTGCCCTGCGATTGGCTGGCCACCAATTCAGGGTGTCCCATGCCTCTGGCCCGAAGTCAGCTGGCATAGGCTCCAGCAGGCCCCGCAGCCCTAGTGAGGATAAAGTGCTTCAGAAAATGAGATGGGATGAGATCTTGTTAACTGATGAAGCTAGCTAAAAATTGAACAGTTTAAATGTTAAACACACAGGTTCTTAATGCAAAATTTAAAAATTCCCCCAAAATATGTCAATTCTGTGAATGATTTTTTTTAATGAACTTTGTGTCAAACAAATCCTAAGGTTTTTGCTGCAAAATTCACATCTGTTTGCCAGTTTGATAAAAAAATTCAAAATTTTGCATTGAAATTAAGAGAATGCTATGACTCAAAAGAACTTTTCTCTTCTCTTTACATTTCTCAACCTGAAACTATAAAATATATTAAAATCTTACCTTTAATATTTTTTATGTGTGTTCCATAAAATTTGTGAAAACTTCAGGTTATCTGTACAACTATAGCCATTTTTTTCAGGTCACCCTGTAAATCCTTAAAAATATGAAAAAAATAAATAAATCTGACTAACACTGCTAAGAAATAGCAATACAATCATGTGTATCTTTTCTTCCTTCACCATTAGAAAATTGAGAAAAATATTTTCTTAAATATATATATTGTATATAGTTTTTATAAATTTTAATAAATGAAAATATGCATTGCCTCATCACGGATGTAGTCACATTTTTATCTTTTCAATCATCATGTTAATATATTAAATATATTTAATTTATTGGCTGCCATTCGCAGCGATAGACGCCTAATCTATTTGAACTAGGATAGCTGGTATGTTTCAGTGCCATTTGGACGTCCAATTGCATTAGCACTTTTTGGTTTTGGCTCGCCATTACTTTCTTTTCCAAATGGATTGGACATTCCTTGCTAACAATGGCAGCCAATATTCATTCATGAAATAACACTAAACTTGATTGACCAATGGGAAGATTCTTGATTTGTTTCATTAATTTGACTGTTTTAAGTGTTACTATGCTAGAATTAGTGTTCAATTTAAAACAGTTAATTTTTAAAGAAACTTTGGTTCATCTACCACTTGTCAACAGAAATCATTAAATTCATATATTCAAGATTTACATGATTGATGACAAAATATAGGCAATTGTAATCATCTGCAATCAATAGAGTAAAAAATGAAAAAGGTGACTCACGGTCCACTGGGCTGGTTTCATTGCCTTGCAGCTCTTTGTTGATTCGTTACTGAATCAATGCAAATGAAAAACCAGAGAGATTTACTGTGGAGGCACACACTTTTGTTAAAATAATAATTAAACAAAAAATAAAATCACAGATGAAAAGGCAAGTTAACGGAGTCAGAGTTTGGTCATTGGTATGTGCAGGTTGTTCCAAGGTCCCATCCACAACTCCTCTTCGTCCGAAATGGTGTGATCGCTGTGAACCAGCAGTGTCTCATTGCAGTCCTTGTGGGGGTCCACCGAAGTCTCCAGTTCCTCGCCGGTGCATGGACCGCCGCTGTTTCGACCCAGCGAGGACTTAGCGATACTGCTTTTGGACCCAGAGTTTTTAAGACCGTTGACGGAGCCGGAAGAAGCTTGGGTATTAAGGGTAATGTCCACGTCGGTAGGAACGCCCAGTCCCGTCCCGTTCTCGCCGTTGCCATTGAGGCCCTCAACCATGGTCGATGACTCCTCAGGAGTCACCCCTAGTTTCTCCAGTTTTTTAAACTGGGAACCCACCTTTAAGTTGTTGTGGTGGGGCGTCCGTCGGGTTCGGACGATCGTGCCGTTCTGTGCGAGGTAGATGTTCCCGTTGATTTTGCTGTGGACGGAGGGCGGGCGACCCCTCTGCGTCTCAGATGAGCTCTCTTCTCCGGTTGACGTGGTGTCGTTTTCTTGATCCTTCATTCGTTTTGTATTTCTTCCCAGCTGAGGCGATAAGATCAGTTTTAGTGGAAGCTTTTTGAAGTTTTACTTGAAATTACACAATAGACATTCCGGAAAAAGTAGATTTGAACATTAACGGCGGAGTGTTATTGGGAGTCAAAAATGTATTTCAGTTTTTATTCCTTATGTAATAGTTTTGGTTCTGGCAGGTTTTTTTTTGGTGTTCAAGATAACTCAAGAAACTATAAATGGACTATTTTAATCTACAAATGCGGAAAACACATTTTGAGTCATGTTTCTTTCCCACAATTGTATGCCAAATGTAAATAGCGTGGCCTACAAGATCCAAAATGTGATATTCACACCCTGTATCTGGACAGTACATCTTTGAGTATATGTTATTTTTTTCTAATTATTATTCGCAATAATAGCTTTTTGACCTACAAAAGGTTAAACAAAAAAGATGCATAACAGTTAAAGTAGCAATCCCAAGAACAGGCCTTGACTGTCAATATTCACACAATAATAAAGATCAAGAAGAGATATGAATGTCCACTCAGAAAGAAGAAAATTAATGGAAAAGGTTGCTCTAGGAGTAGAAAAATCCAAGTATGTTCACTCCCATGCAGAGATCACTGATGTTCTCTTACTTCAAAGTGGTCCTATTATTTTCTAGAAGGATGTGAGATCCCCCTCTGATTCAGACTCAGCATCTGATGTCACCACGGTGTCTCTACTGGGCTCGGTACCAGAGCCACCGACCGACTTGTCAGTGGAGATGGCGTCTTCGTCTACCTCTGAAATCGGTGATAATCCTCCATACGTTTCTTCAGAAGTGCCACTGATGCTTCTGATTTCCGACGGAAACTGAGGACTAGCGTAAGGGGCGGATGGACCTGGGTCTCCGGATGCCACACTAGACCTTCTGGAAACGGCGTCGTCGCTCACGTCACTGGCCGACTCTTTGCTTTCTTCTGAGGTTCCTGACGCAGATGGTTCCTCTTCGCTCTCCTCGGTTATTGTGCCCTCAGATTTATGGGAGAGGATGGATTTACGGGAGCGCAGGCTTCCACTGGTGGAAGGGGTAGCGGAAGAACTTCTCCTACTACCCAAGTGACTCTCCTCAGCCACCTGACTCCCGTTGGATGACCCGTCAATGGATTCCGAAGCAGACATTTTCCTCTTGCTGGACCCCTTGGACAAAGATCCTTCACTGCCTGAACCCGATTCGGCCTCGCTGACGGTTCCTGTCCCTGATTCGGCATCGCTGGGCTTCTCGCTGGAGTTTTCAGATGTTACTGTGCTTCCTGATGTTTTAGTCTTTTGTGATGACCGCACACTTGAGCCAGTTTTACTGCTTGCAATTCGACTTTTTACACTACCACTACCGCTCCCAGTCCTGCTACTACCACTCTCAGTCTTGGTATAACTTCTACTGCGACTACTTCGCCTACTCCCACTCCCAGTTGCAGTCTCAGTACTAGTGTCGCTGCCACTGCTTGCCTTGCTAGCTTCAGTCGCAGATGATCTCACGGATGAACGTGCAGAAGAGCCACTATCTTTTGCGCTACCCGAATCCTCTCCTTCCTCTGACTCTTCACCTGATTCTTCCTCCGATCCCGAACCCTTCTCTGTTGCGGTCCCCGTTCCTTTCTCCGAATCAGATGCTTTGACGGATTCAGACTCTGAGTCCTTCTCTCTTTCTGACTCTCCCTCTGATTCAGAGTCTTTCTCAGTTTCAGACTCTTTCTCTGTCCCTGATGGCTTCTCAGAGTCAGATTCCTTTTCGGATCCCGATTCTTTCTCACTCACCGACTCCTTTTCATCTCCCTCCCCTTCAGACTTGCTTTCCTCATCCGAATCCTCTGGACCTTGATCAGGCTCCTCTTCGGAGTCCACTGTGCTTTCATTGGCGTCGTCCCGATCTAGATCCACTTTCAGATACTCGATATCCACGCTGCTTTTCTCTGAGGACTCGTCATCTGAGCCTCTGTCCTTAACACTTCCACTCGTCCCTGCTTCTGGCTCACTCTCTGTCACACTAATGGAGACTTTTGATTTCCTCTCTTCCTCGCTGGTCACTCGCGAGGTTTCTTCATCCCTCTCGCTGCCGGTGACGCTAACGCTACTCTGAGATTTTCTACGAGCCTGCAACCTCTTGCCGAGCTTGATTTTCTTTAATACTTTGCCCAGCTGGCTGCGAGCGCTCGACTTGCTGTCGATGGGTCCCGAAGGTGACGGTCCATCGCTCAGGCTTTCCACACTGTCGATGCGGCGGGCCGACATTAGTTTAGCGTAATCCTTATCTTTTTTCTTCATGCCAAACATCTTGAACATTTTGGCTTTCTTCCACGGAGACGGGCTCGGAGCAGTAGACGCCTGCCCAGCTCTTTTGCTGGCTGCCAGGAGTTTGCTGAGTTTGATGACAGATTTTAGCTTCTTGGCAGCCTTGGAGGGTTCGCCATCATCTTCAGGTTTGGCCTGCTCGATTCCCTCATCATCCCTAAATGCAACCCTCTTTGGAGGACCACGGCCCCTCATGCCGCCACGGCCCCTTCCTCTTGCTCTGCCTCGTCCCTAAAACAGTCATATCTTCTCATTCAATAATATGTAGGTCAGTGATTCACAAACATTTTGCAGCAAATCCCACTTCACAGCCAAGCTGCTATTGACGACACTAGACATCCAATCCATTTTGTCGAAATGGATTGGATGTCTAGTCCTGTCAATGGCAATGAAATATTTAATTTTTTTAAAAAGAATACAACTTTTATACTTTTCCCCTCTTTTTATTTCAAATCGACATTTTTTTGCCGATGATTATTTTCCTGCTTCCCCCGGTTTTTTATTCAAAGGAGTATTTATAGTTATTTTCCCTTTTATTTTAATAAATATAATAAATATGACTGATCATTGCGAGGTTAAAAAATGGAGAAAGGAGATTATAAATTCAATAAATCAATAAAATAACCATAACTGGGGGATATTTACTGTATAACTGATTTCAATTGAATGGTTGTATTGATTTTAAATAATGAAATAAAAATACCCGTGAAATATTTCAAAATTTTGTTTAGCCCTTTTTATATTTAGAAACAATGAAGCATGAACTTTCACTGCAGGATTAAACAATGCATACAGAAGAGAACGTTATTCTTTTCTTTTTTAAATGTAAAATTCTTTAAAAAAATTAAATATCTTTCTGAAGACTTAGTTTTATTTTTTCATTTTTCTTTATAAAATTTGTAGATTTTTCCACTAAATTCAAATAAATTGGACATCTAAGTGTTGCCAATAGTAGAAATTGAGTGAAAATACTAAAGTGTAATATCCCAAATCAGTCAATACAAAATGTTTTAGTTTTTTCTAAAAGGTGTGAGCCTGACTCTCACGAGATTTTTTTGTTTTTTTTTTAAATCAATAAAATTGTAGTGTACTGAAGAATTGAATTATAGATGACACCAATGGTAGTACTCATCCCAGACTTTAAAAACCATGGCTATATTTGGGAAATGTCGACATTTTAGTTATTTTCAAGAGCATGGAGTCCCCACTTAAGGCAAAGTCTTACCTCAGGTCCATGTGGACTGTAGTAATAACTGTCATCTTCCATGATCACCTCTCCATATTCATCATACACGGGAGCAATCAACCTCCTCCGACTGCCATACTGAGGGAGGTCATACCTTAGAACCAGAGTTACACAAAAAGGGATGTACAGGTCATTTTATGCAATTCAATCTAAGAGCTGATATGAATTGCATACATCAAAAGAATGCTACCATATCTAGGTAAGAACTCTGGCCACAGGGAAGGTAATACTGAAAAGCCTATTCACCCTTTTTCTTTTTCTTTCTAGCAATTATGTTTAAAAAAACAAAACAAAAAACATACAGGGCATTTGAACTCTTGGGCTGACATTGGTATTCATGGCCGTTTCTTCCGGTTACAATGGATTAGATTTCTATTGACGTGAATGGGTTGCAGTTAAAAACTATGAAAAAAATCTACTTGATACCTGGGGCTTTATTCATGTAACATACAAGGATAGCTAAAAAACAATAATGATCAATAATTTAAAAAAAACTAGTACATTTTACTTTTCTTCTTTAAAAAAAAGGAATGACCAAAAGAAGTCAAATAGGAAACTTAAATCTGCTTATTCCACGAAAAGTGTAAAACATCATCTGTTAATTAAGTTGAATGTAATGAACTGCAGGTAAAACTTAGTCACAAACGTCACCCAGTGAATGCGTGGCAGTGACTACGGGGATTTTCAGATTAAAGGCTTAACACGCTGAAGTGCGGCGCGCAAATATTTACAGATCAAAAGGTATCTCCTAAGACTGATTCTATGCTCATTAGCTACGGCAAATTGGCAATATAGATGCTTTTGAGTGGCTGATATTTTTGCTTTCAGGAATGTGAAAGGCAGCAAATTGAGAGTATTTCCAAGTAGAAAGAGTCACCTTTTTGCCATTATGTCAGTTTAACGAACAATCTTAGAGCAGCTGTCACACTAATACAAGCTTGTACTTTCTGTTTCGAGCCATGTGGGAGGTATATAACTGGCAACGGCTGTGAGGACGACTGATATTCAAATAAGCAAATAAATTAGGAAAGCAGGATTAATCTGATATTAGAATAACAGTATCAAACTCAAAACCGTGGAGCACAAAAATATCTTCAGGTAGTTCATTGATCACAGCCACAGTTGCTAAAAAACAAAGGTTCCCATTAGGTTCCATAGAAAATCATGTGGGCCAATTTTCACACACTTCTAGAACTGTGGGTCTAGTCGTTTGTGCATCAATAAGTCATTAGCTGCTATTGACGGTGATAACCACTCCAATTATTTGAAGCGGGAGGGTGGGTAATGAATTAATGCTTTGTGTGTGTGTTTTATTTTTGTACATTTCATTTATAGATTTATTTTTTAGTCGTTTACTAATCATTTAGTGTATTTTTATGTGGGTCTTTTGTATTTTTTTGCATTTTCCTTGCATTTTTTGCCTTTTCATCATTTTGTGTTTAGTTTTTTACTGTTATGCAGTCTTTTGGTTTTTTTTATATTTAAAATTTTTCAGTTTTTTTCAATGCCTGAATTTTTGGGAGTTTGGCAAAGATATTACACATTTTCGTGTTTTTCAAAAGGTTATGGTTGGTCGCTAAAATATCCTCAGGTACTGCATAATTACAGCTACAGCTACTAACAGCAAAAGGTTCCCAACAGATTCCATGAAAAATGCACGTAGACAATTTTTTACTCACTTCTGAAAGAGTGCCAGGTCACTCGAGCATTGTTAACTCATTGGCTGCCATTGACAGTGATAGATGTTCAATCCAGTTGAATCGGGTAGGGCCATCCCACTTCAAATGGATTGAACATGTACTAGTGATGTATGGATTTAAAATTCACAATGTTATATGTAAATATGGTCTCTGTTGAAATGAGTGTACTTGTTGGAGAACGTCTTCACAGAGGTCAGTACTCCATTTTATATTTGCAATTCAGAAGCAATTTTCTCTACTAATAACTTCCGATTGCTTGTGGAGTCCCCACATTATCTCTGCGATCCCATTTAAGGACAATTCCATGCTTTTCACGTATTACTTAATTGCAGCATGTCCTCCACATAAAGCTTTTTGATTCGACCGGATACAAAAAAAAGATAAGTTCCATATGCTCATTTTTTTTTAAACATTATGAAACAATCAGCAGGTTAGTATGCTCACCCTTGATCATAATTATAGTAGTCCTGCGAGTAGTATTCTTGGCCAGGGTCAATGCCAGATTCCATGGACAATTCCTGTATTTGGAAGAGGCAGAGAAGCATTTACAGAGTGCGAGGAAGAAAGGGAAGAAGCAATGGCCAAGATAAGGATAGAGCAACGTTAATGACAGAGTGGGGCAAAGAAAGGCAGCATTTTTACCTCGGGTCTCAGCAGAGATGGTCTCAGCAGTTGCTGATGCTGGCAGTGATTAGTGTAGAGGAAGAAGGTGACGGAAGGAAGAACGGAATTGCCAGGAGAGATACAAAGAGGAGGAGGGTTCATGTTCAAAGTGGGGAAAGGAAGATATTGCTTGTTGACGGCACTGTCCATGTTATGAAGCAGTGAAACGGGATGAGTCAAGAAATAGGAAGGCATGTGAGATTAGGTTTTAGTGCAAATTAGGTAACCAAGTGGATTGGTTAAAAGGATTTCCACAGTTTTTCAGTGTTAGGAAATTACTATATAAACTTTGTTCGCTATTTTTTTCATTTCTATTTTCTGAATATGTGTATAATGGATGGTAAACAGATAGTTGAATGTTGAATGAAAAGCCCAGACCTTAGAAGCAAATACATTTGTTGTTTTTGTTTTGCAGAAGAAATTAGAGCAGCAATATTAACACACACGGATCCCCTCTTTGTTTTGCCTTTGGACAATTGCCACTTTTTTTTCTTTTGTTCATCCACATTATTTTTCCTTTTCCACCAACGGAATAGGGTCACAGATAATGAAATTCATTTTTTGTTTTTTGTTTAACCTACTATTTGTTGTAAGGAATAAGACAACAAAGTTAAGTTTGTCTTTTTCCACTATCAGCAGCAAACGATTATAATAGAATATTTGGGCATTTTTCCTCAATACTTATTCGAGATAACTAACAACACAACCATTTGCAAAGAGTATTTGAGTCCTTAATTGGGTTCAAACAGAGTCCCATTCAAATTATTTTTTGATGGGATTGCTGCATCACAACAAAATCTAGAGAAAAAACAGTTTCAAAGATATTCCATCTAAACAATTGGTCTTGTGTTTGTACAAAATGTTCCATCTAGGGAGATGCCGATAAGAATAATAGGATGAAAATATGGCACATCACAACATGCACATACTCACCTGTCTGCCATAGCCTCGCCTCCTGTAAAAAAAATAGAAAAAAGGAAGGTGGGGATGGGACAAATAATCACTAAATGAAATATTTGGTCAACAGTGCAGGCACATCTCTATTCTGCTGACCAATTGCAGCTTTCAAATCTCAGATTATAACCTTGCAATATTTGGAAAAAGATGGCCTGGCCAATATGTTATCATATTTGGACGGCTTAACTTTTTTTTTTGGTGCCTTTCTTGGCTTTATCTTATTCAAAGAGGGGAAGAAAATGCATCAATGAATGTACATAGAGTGGGGGTAGATTGAAATTCAGGGTAGAAAAAAATGCCTACACAGCCTTTCTGAGATAATCTCCAGGCAGATATTAAAAAAGCGTCGCAATTCAGGGAGGAATGATAACTCAAACAAAGTTAATAAAAGTGTCTTCAGTTATCGCAGGGCACATATTGCGGCACTTCCTTTCGACGGACACGCTTTGTGTTCTGGACTAAAATGAAGCCTGTAAATCTTCAAATCCATCAAAATTCTACGTGCAACAATGCATCGGCGGCACATTCATTACAAGTTGATAGGAAACGGCTGGTGGAATGAAGCTGAGGAGGCCTGCGGGAACACCGGCCCAAGTTGTCACATAAATATTGACGACTTCACCTGGGCGCCGATATACGACCCAGACCACAGGGGGCTGTAAAGTGTTGAAGGAGTGGGCTGTGTGTGGCCACGCCTCCAAAATGGCAGAGGGCTCTGATGAATGACCTGTTGGCTATACTACTTCAGAAAGCTTGACAAAGGAAAATTAAACAGCATTAGTAGTAGTTTCCTTTGTTGGGCCTTTACATTGGATAACCTTAAAAATGGAGCCAAAAAAACAATACAATTTAGTAACTATATTCATCCATTTTTCATACCACTAATCTTCACCAAAGGTTGTGGGGGGGTGCTGGAGCCCAAAATAGGAAAATCACTATATTTGGCGTGGATAATAATGGGGAACAAGCTTGGAACTGCCCAGGTTGGTTTACTCTAACCAATACGTTTCCCGTAGAGTAGATGTTTCGTGATCTGATTTTAAGTGACTAGATTTAGTACACAATCATGTTTCAGTGGTGCTATCCATGGTGCTGGACGTCCAATCCATTTTCTGCCTGGGAAAGGCAAAATTTCATTCATTCAACAGGCGCTGTCTCTGACAGCGTCTTGCAGGAAGAGCGATGGTCGGCAAAACCCGGCACAGCGGCTGCAGATACAATCACGGCGGGCGCATCCTGAATGCCCTAACCTCCTTGTCAATTCGCAAGTCTGCAGAGATCCTGGCAGCTTGATAAAGTAGTCACTCTGATGTTGTGAAGCTCACTTGAAAAGGCTAATTACAGAACCAATCAATCCCTGAGTGGGGAGTTAGGGTTGCTGCCTGTGGGACTGTCAAGTACAGTTACCTTTTCACTCGTATGCTCGCTCACCCTCCATGTGTGCCATTTATCTGATTCCGGATAGCCCTTTCCAATCCTTTGTCCATTCTTGTTAATCCCAGGACGATCTTTTACATTTTCACTCTTTTGCCGCAGCACAGCTGGCACTGTGCTTTCACATTAAACAGTGCTAATATTTTGGACCGATTTCAACTGAGACGCTCCCATCAAATCAACAGAAAATGTCCGATAACAGACTAGTGTTAACACAGGCAGAGCTGGATTTCAGTTTCCATTCAAACTTAGTGGTAAGTGTCCTTAAAAAAAATATATATATTTATGTACCGCATAAGATGGGAGTGCAGTTTTACAACACAGCATTCTACACACTTCCTTGACAACGTGCTCGTCACCTCAGTTTGTGTGGGCAAACAACCGACATTTTTTTCAATACCTCTTGTGGCGAAAGGGAAATAGCAATTAAAATTAGTACCTTACATTACCCTGGACTGCTAAACATTGAATTGTCAACGTAACATCGATAGTAACACTAATCTAATTGCACAATTATCCATGAAGGACATTTGAGTTGTTGCTCATTCTATATTCTTGCAATAAAAGTACACTTTGAGTTTAGAAAAAAAATAAGTGATATGGTAATGTACTTGGATTGAGTGCAGCTACTATTTGTTCTTAATTATATGTGAAACGAAATGTGTTGAAACATTAAATTGCAATCATTTGTTGGTAGAGTTGAATACAAGTCAACAGTGCTTGTTGAACTGTTGTTAAACATTTGATTTAGGCAATCTTTTTACTACCACAAGAAGGAACCCATGTTACACATGTTGGGAACCACTGTTTAAAGACAATAAATATTGTTCATTCATTCATTTTCCGTACCGCTTATACTCACAAGGTTCACAGGGGTGCTGGAGCCTATCCCAGCTAACTATGGGCACCAGGCGGGGGACACCCTGAATTGGTGGACAGTCGATCGCAGGGCACGAGGAGAAGAACAACCATTCACTCTCACTCTCATACTTTGAGGCAATTTAGATTGCTCAAAAAGCCTATTCACCATGTTTTGGGGATTTGGGAGAAAACCCACATAAGCCCGGTGAGGATATGCAAATTCCCCACAGGAAGGTCCGGAACTGTTATCGCCTGAATATTTTTTAGACCGCGTATAACTGAGGATTGATTAAAAAGAGTGCCGAACTGAAAATATCCTATACCATGATGATTGTGATATTTATATTTTGAGTTACACTCAACTGTAAAAAGTTCTTTAGTACTGGAAGATTTAGGAGTTTATATCCCAGAAATGTGCAAGCCTTGGGGAAATGCTCAAGATTTGTGGGTATTCTTGGATCTTCTGAAGAAATGGAATTGAATAATAATATTCCCTTTGGGGTAATTTTGGCTACTGCACTCTCATCAGTAATCATCCTGATTATTCAGCTGTCTTCACGATAGACTCAATTGAAAAAAATAGAAATAAAGAATAGCGGTACAATAATGGACGCTCGCATCACTCACAGCGAAATGTTTTTATGAAACCTAAAAAGCCACGACATTAAGCTAAACATAAGCTATTTTAGCTCCAATTCAAAAATTGCAAGTTGACTGAACTGAAGTGTTTAAAACTTTTTTTTATGGAGAAATGCAGGCCTATAAAAGCAAAATACAATCAATGTGGCAAAGCTGAGTGCACGTTCTTTGGCAGATGGCGGCTTTCAACAACAATAGAGGTAAGTAAAAAAGAAAAAGCAGTCTCTGTGGAAACCTACAAAATCAAAAAAATGGTGACGATGCAAAACTACTCGTCGGGCAAAATTCAGAAAAAGCAACAAAGAAGAGCGGAGAAGTAAAAATTTTCAAATTGGATGATAGAAAATCAGAAGACTGTGGTTTGAGAGGAAGAGGGCTCGCTGAGCTCGGCCGCCGCCTTCAGTCGGTTTTCTTCGTTCTCAGCACAGTTTACGCTTGAGCAGATTTGGACCGCAGAGCTGCGGGTGTCAAGCTTTGGCGTGCTCTGCTCACCGCCAAGATCAGAGTCTTGCAGTTTGTTAGCACCCTCTGATTCCTCAGTCACTTGTGGTTTCTTGTTAAACTTGGGCACCTTGCAGTTTTTGTCGACTTGGCTGTATAAATTGGCAACAGACCTTTCTATGTCGGCCAGATTATGGAGATTTTTAAGGATCCCTTTGAGCTCCCGCTTACAGCTTGTTTCGGTGCGGGACACGATGGTGGGGGAGTGCAGCTTGCGCTCTGAAACTGGTCGAAGCGAGGACAAGGGTGGCAAAGATGTAGGGATAAACTGGACTACAGGGGTAGTCTGAACGGTGGAAGGTGATGGTGGCGGAGGGAGAGGGGGCGGAGGTGGTGGGGCAACTTGTCTGTGGGTCGGGGAAGGTTTCGGGGCCTGATCGATAACTTCAAGAGGAGGTGTCTGATTGCGACTGTTAGTTTTATGAATGTCAGGGGGTGAGGGTGAAAATGATGGTGGATCGGGGCTAGGGGAGGTGGAAGGGGTAAGCGGAGAGGGTGGGCGCTCAGGAACAGGAGGAGGTGGGTTTTCTGGGGGGTCGGGTATGATCTCCACGTGAATCTGACACGGTTGGACTGTCATGTAGTTGGAGATGCTCGAGCTGAACTTCCTGAGGACTGACGGAGTCGATCTTTGATTAGACAGAGGCCACGACTCGTCACCCTGATTGACCATTATTTTGGGGGGTGCATCCCTCCCAAAGGATGATGGGATTTCCATTATGGACTTGAGGGTGTCTGAAGACACCTCTAGAATATCAGTGCTGTCTTGATCGGTGACAACTATTGGGGTGAGTGAACCTTGGCTGTTTTGAATGACCGCTTGTTCAAACTGCCTGGCTTGCTCACGAACTGACATTTTGTTTTCCAAGCTCAGCGCGTCAACGGCGGAATTCTCTGCTTGTTGTTGTCTCACAGCTCTTCGAAGGATCTGCAGCTCCCAATCGGACGGCTCCATCAACACTTGCCTCCGAGGCGCTTGGTTAGACTCTGCGTGAATGCGAGCTGGCATCGTCCAAGCGCATCCTGACCAATCGGGTAATTGATTTTTGGGAGGACCCTTCCTCCCACCGTAGACGTCGGGGCTGCTGAGACGGCTGTTGTCGTTATAAACTGGGTTGTGGGTGGTGAGCGGGTTGCGGTCGGAAAGGAGGGTCACGTTGCTTTCCGACTTGGGCAGGTTGACGTGCAGCGCTCCGTTACTGTGGGCTGCGAGGGCGCGACAGGCAAAAGTACTAAGGATCCTTTGGTGGTCAGCTTCTTCAATGACAGACTTTTTAGCCCTGATCCAGGGAGGGTGAAGAAGAAGAAAAAAAAGACTTGAAAACAAAAGAAAGTGAGGTCTTCAGGCAGGGAAAAGCTTGGGAAAGGAGAAACTTTGATTCTCGGGTAGCTAGAGCGAGACTACCTGATTAATTAATATGCAGTGGGCGTTAAAGTTAAGTTCTTTTGGCTGGCATTGACGGCGTAGACATCCAATCCCATTATAGACTGGCAGGGATAAATGAATGAAAGTCGTCCTTTTTGTCTAAACTGGGAGGACTGACTCGTGTTTCAGTGTTATTGATGGGGCTAGATGCCCAATCCATTTTGACTGTGAGGGCCGGATAAACATTTTTTCATTCGCCCTTGGACGTCTACAGTTTTCAGTGGCAGCCAATGATGAAACCAACTGCTGGAAAAGATTCAAACTCAAGGAAATAATTTTTAGACTACTCTGAGGGAAGTTTCAAAGAATTGCTTGCTTTGTTCTTCTTCTTGGGAAGAGGGATACCAACAAAAATTGATATTCCTCCACAAATTGTAGGGATGTATATGTGTCAGTTGTTAGAGCTGGATTTCTAATTTTTAGAGAGTGCTGGCAGTGAATTAAAATGTTTCAACATTGCCAGTTCTCCCTTTTCAAATGGACTGAACATCACTTTGTGAGCAAGTAATTTGAATTCAGAGCAGAAGGATGAAAGGAGTCACACATTTATCACCGTTAATGGCACTGAGAGAGTTAGCATATCGAAAGTGTGCCACCCAAATATATTGTCTACTCCAAAACCAGCATCCCACACTTGAAGGATGCGGTGCCGTTGCATTGAACACTGCAAGGAGTGAGGATGCGGTGAGAAGAAGCAGAGACTTGAGGAGAATCATTTGGATACGGGGGATAAAAGGCTCTCCGTTTTAAAAAAAGGTCACGGTAATCAAAAGCCTAGCTCAAAGCTATCAGCTACGGGGGGAATCGAGGGTCTTCTTATAGGTTTGTGAATGTTTTATGTAGAGATTACTTACTGCAGTCTGAATCCAGAAAAGGGAAAAAGATGACAAGGGCAGAAAATACACACAGATGGTAAGACAACCGAGGGAGAGACTGCATGTCGTTTTGATACATATCTTCATGTCAGGAGGTGCATGAGGTAACAGCGATAAAGTAGCCTTAGGACCAACGGTGACAGTTCAGAGTATGCGATGCTTAAAATGCTACATTGGACCAAAGCGGAGTCATGCAGCGTTAGGTTTTTCCTCAAAATGGTTATCTATATTTTGCATCCCAGGGTGCCAAAAACCAAGCAGAAGGGTTCTGAACTAGCTAACAAGCAGAGGCAGGAAGTGAGGAGAAAATAAATCCCAGAAATAAAAAAGTTGTTCGCGAGTGTGCCAGCTTTTGGATGAAACTTCACCCTTAATTAAAGAAACATTACTACATGCTCAGGAAACTTGTTATTAGATAGGCCCACAAATATTTCATTGCAGAAAGAGATGTTCAAATCAAACGCAAGAAGAATGTAGCGCTGGGAAATAGAAATGAGTATATCATTATAAATGAAGCTGAAAATTGTATACGTCTTATACATAGGTATTACTTAGTGAGTGGTTTGATAGAATCCTGCCCTATAATTCAACCCACCAAATGGTTCCTAATTTTACTTGAAATAATTCAGTTTATCAAGAATATAAGATTTTTTTTAACCCTGCATAGATGAATTGAATGTTGTCATTAAAAAAAACAGCAACAGGAAGATTGTATGATGACCCAAGGTATCAGTTTGTGGTATTGGCTTATATTTTGAAACAGAAGATAAAATTTTGGGTTCATGAATTCAAAAGTCATGGGAGTCAGAAATATGTCTTTGCTAAATAATAATGAATCGATGAATTATTATTATTAATATGAAACGGGAGCAGTGAAAAGTTTTGGGGTACTGAAACCATAGATGGCGCTATAGATGTCAAATTTATTTTATCGGAATGAATTGGATATCTGGTCCCGTGCATAGTAGCCGATGGGCTAACCCAATAGGAGCCCAGTCTCGCTTTTTCGAAAAAGGCTGATTAGGTGGAGAAGTATTGGATGTTAGTGACACTGATGTCATTGTGGGTTCTTTAAAGTAGTGCTCTATAAAGTTTTAAGATTTTTGTAAGCTGTGTTTACTAAATATTAAAAATGAATGGGAGGTATGACTCACATGCTGCTATCCCCGAGTTCTTCATACAGGTTGGCCCCTGCCGCGCTGGTGGGTGGCGCCTTCCCTCCTGGCGGCAAAGCCATTTGTATCCGAGCCGTTTTGGCGCACTCTGCCTGCCGTCTGCGTAAAGAAAGCATTACCCATATAAATGTTATCAGAATACAAACCGAACAAGATGCTTAAGATGGTTTTGGTTGACTTACTCTTTGAACCTGATGATGAGAAAAGACAGAAAGGGGGATAACAATGGTGAATTTTATCATCTGCCATGATTGATACAAATAAAATCTGGTGTGATTGTACTCACTGTTTGTATGTAACCATGACGATAAGGATGGCGGGGATGCAACAGAGAATGATGATGATAGCCAGAGCGAGAAGAGCCCCTTCTGTATACCCTACGGCTTGGGCGGCCTTCTTCACGCTCGCCACAATATCTGGCGATCGAATCTCCAGAATTCGCCCACCCTCGCCCAGGTAAGGCTGGAACTCCTTGTTGATTTCCAGAACATTGCCATCCAGGAATCTAGATTGAAGTAAGAGTTAATTCCATGCAACATTCAACAAATTCTGATTTCAGGATCAATGCTCCCTGGCTACCTGTTTTTTTTTATAATACTAATGACATGAAATAAAACAAGCCCAATATTTTACACTGTTCACTTGTGTTATTTGGGAGAATTTCTAATGTCAGACAGGAGAGGGGACATACTGCCACAGCTAATTAGCATCATTAGGCTTAATCAAGAGGTGAATAAATGAGTACAGATGAATGTTATTAGCTCATCTGTTGTTGAACATATTCTAATGTTCAATTTGACATGTCATAATTTAGGGTTTCTGTGCGCATGTTAACGAAATTTTAGCAGCTATTTGGAAGGCAGCAACAATGGGAAAACCTAATACTATTCATATTCATTTGTATATCCACTGGTATTAAGATAACAAATATTAGTTCACAATTATTTTACAGCAATACCCAATGGCTGCCAATAAAGGGTCCATTCTATTTTCACCTCGCAGTCACACGAGCCAGTCCTCCCAGTTTTAATGAATACTTATGGGTTGAGTTCAGTGGTATTACATCTAGAAGTTGTTCGTAACAGTTTTCGAACGGAAACCTGTGCAGATTTGAAAATTGGAAGACTAATACAACTCAACTGCACTTGATTACTGCATTGCATTGTACTAAAGGAGTCATATCTAAGACTTGTGAAACAAAATTGTTACTGCAACAAGAATCAACATATTGAAGATCATCCCCTTTCCCATTTGTTTGCTTGTACCCAGACAAAATTGTTTAATTCAGACTTTGTAAAAGTTCCACAGTTATTAAGTACGGAAGTAGTTTTAGTAATTAAGTAAGAGTCGATAAATAATTTAATGATTGATTGCATTCCTCACATATGGATCCTGTAAAATTTTGTTTGAACGTTTCATTCAGTCAATGTTTTGCGTAGCACTATTCACCACACTTTGAAAACCATTTGAATGGTTTATTTGAATTCCTGTTCAATGCTACAGTTCAAGTCTGTAAATAAATACTGTTTTTATTTGTAATACATAGATGGGGTGAGTCTGCGTCCGTGACCATGTCTCCATGTCCTCACATTTGGCCTTTGTTGTCTATCGTGTAAAAACTACAACACTTTTCTACTGTATGTATAGAAAAAATAGTGCCATAACACAAGAGGCTGTTCCCTACTGGTTAGCTGCTGAGATAAAAAAAGATATAAAATACGTGTTCCTGAATATTTTGACAGGAAGTATTGTACATGAAAAATATGAGAAATCAACACTGTCCCAAAGTGGCAGCCATGAATCTGTTTTCCCCTGATAGGGAGAAAAATGTCTTGTAAACACTTTTTTGTGTTGCACCACTAGAATTCAACCGTGGTCAATATAATGTGCAATCGTGCTCCAGCAGACAGAAGCCAGGAACGCTGGCACCATCCCTTGACTGATGCGCTCATGAAGAAAATATCTTAAATTTATTGCTTTTTTATGTGGGAGCCCTTGGAAACAATAGCGGATGCCTGGTTTACAGTATAAAACAGTGAGTGAACAAACATTATGGCCAACTATATGAAATGAATAATCAAGTATTCGGCAAAACAGTCATAAAATCCCCATGTTCAATGTCCACCCTTTCTTTTTAAAGCTTTAAAGCGAGCCAATTTTTTTTACTCATAACAATAATAAAACAATTGATGATTAACCGACTATCAAATTGATGTTCCTGTCGTCCAATGTAAGTCATTATCAATGTTTTCGACTAAGCGCTAAATTCTCAGAATAAATTCTGCCGACTTACTTGAAAAGCTCCTGGCGTGAAATGGCCCTGTTGGTCAGCGGGTCGATGGCGTACACCATCAGGTCTGACTTGGTGTAGTCCTCCAGCTCGAAGCCTTCACCATGACGCCTCGGCCCGATGGCCTCCACGATCACCTTGGCGCCGGGGATCTGATCTTGAATGTGGCGCTCCAGGATACTGAAACAGCACAATAAAAAGCAATCAAGCCATTAAAAAGGTCATTAGACTCCCATTAGCTTCTAAATCACTTAACCGTTTCTGGCTGCAACGAATCTGGCAAGGGCCGTTCTGTGATTTGGGCTTTGGCAAAGGCGCTAGCTGATTATCCTTTCTAGGCAGGCGGGCGGAAGTGAATTGTGGGAAGCGCACCTCAGCTTGAAACCTTGCCGTCTGTTTTTGTCAAAACTGATAAACGGCGCAAGTGCTAACATTCCAAGGTGGTCGCTAATACTCAAGAACGGCCCCCAACACACACACTTGTCATGTGGTTCAAACGTGTGAGGGAGCACGGTAAGCTCTTGCAAATCAACTATTAACACTGATTTGCCTTTCAAATTGCCTCATTAGGCCAAAAAAGGTAGTCCCTCAAGGCGCCAAAGGATGTTCACAGAATCACCATCATTAATTAATTTTGACGGAGACAGAAGAGACTGGATTATACACTCAACTGGATCATCGAGCATGACCTTCGCTGGGTTGATTGATATTTATTTACGAGCCAAAGAGGAGTTTCATTTTGAGTTGCAGATGTTAGCAATTTTTCACTCATTGTTAATTATTACAATAGAAAAAAAATGTTGATCTGATTTTGATTTTTTTTTTTGGTACGGACTCTGACTCAAATTGGTATCAGTATTTCATTAACATATCAAGTTGTCTTGTCACTCTTTGTGCAACTAGCGATATTATTTATAAAAAAGCATAGTTGCATTGACTAAACACAGCCTAATTTTCATATTTTATTGCATGTCAATATTTTAATATAAACGAGCACATTCATTAACATTTTATAGGTACGGTCAGTTATCCAGTCATGTAGCTCACTGTTAGCAGCTAATTGGAAAAAAAAGCAACCTTGAGGAAAGTGAATTCAATACTAATTTGTATGTCTTATTTGTATTAAGATACTACAGTATTTTACAGTATATTAGTGATCAATTATTATACATCAATGTCTATTGGCTGCCATTGATGGCGGTAGACGTCCAATCCATTTTGACTGGGAGCGAGCATATGATTCATTCATTCGCCCACTCCCAATCTAAATGGAATGGATGTCTAGCGCAGTCAATGGCAGCCATTGAGTTAAATAATACGTAATTAAAAAAAGTAACCCATAACTTCATTAGTGCAAACCTCAGAAGTGAAGCTTTCTTAGGTAAGAGTTTATTTTCTAGTTTTGAAAAATATTTTCTCATTGCTTTTGGTGTTTGTTTTAAATTCACAATTGAACAAAATAGTCGCCTGACCAAAAAAGGGTCAATTACAGTCTGTTTAATATTTTGATTTAAAAAAAAAATAGGGATCCTTACTTGAAAAACTTTACATCAAGCAAAACTGACATCTGTCTGGAATTCCACACCCAAATATTAATTGAAATATAAAACAAATTCATTAAAAACAAAGTCATTGAACATGACTGATAAAAAATAGATACAAATGGTGATTTTTACCTTATGAGCTGTTCCTTTTTCTCTTCAACCAAAGTGGATGGGACTGTTGAAACAATAACTTGCATGTCCAGTGCATTGACCACAGACACCTGCAACAGAAAATTCTAGAATTATTCAAAAGTGCATCCCACTACCGTCTTCAACAGCAACACTTGTGTCATGGGCCAGGGAAAAAAGAAAAGAAAACAAAACAAAACTTGAGCCATGTCAAATTGGGGGCACAGAAAACGTGTACACTGAGACAGTTCTGTAATAAGAGTGATTTGATCACATCCACAACACACATACAGTCAGGTTGACCTTAACATGAAAAAACAAAAACAAAAGTCCCCTGTCTGAGTCTTTCCACTATATATCGGGGGGATTCAATTAAACCCATACAGCCAAAGAGATAAAAAAGCAGTGGCAGCAGTTCATAAATGCCACTGATTTATAACTGGTAAACAAGTTCAAATACACAATAATACAGGCGTACAACTCTAAATTATCTACCAAAAATAAGCTGAGACTCAATATCACCGTTTGTCACAGAGGTGGGAACCTGTGTACCGTGTGCTGTCGTTTGGTCGACGGTCTTTTGGTCGCCCGGACCCAAACAACGGGCGACCAAAAGACCGGCGACAAATCAAGGTAAAACAACACGGTCTACGTATCAATAAAAGCCAACAATGGCCCTGAGCAGTTTCACTGAGCGGACGTGTGAGTGTATAAGACTTTGTACATGAGTTGTCCCCTTAGGAAGGGACGTCAGTCAGGGTCTTAACAAGTTCTCCAACAAAACACAATAAAAGTATGGGAAATTTTGAGCTTTTCTTTAGCCTAATAATTAATAGGGCATTAAGTATGACTAAATAATAATTCACAGTTTGTATTTAGGGAATTTGAGCAACGATTTAAATGGTAATTATCAATAACCTTCCGGGCGACCAAAAGACCAAAAGTACCCCTGTGTACGTCTCAATACGATATGCAATATTTTTTTCGTTGTTGTATTAAAATACAGTGCTGATAAATATTTCCAAAGTCCTTATATTGGATTGGATAACTTTATTCATCCCGTATATTAGTCAAATATGCACCTAAATAATTTATTGGATAACTTTATTCATCCCGTATTCGGGAAATTTCGTTGTTCCAGTGGCAAGAGGGTGAGGATGCAGGAATAGCAAAGGCATTTTAGACATGAATAGATAGGTAATAAGTAGGTCAAGAAATAAATTTAGATGTAATTATGACAATTAAAACAAAACATGTACAATGGCTCTACCCATGCGAGTGGGCAACCCTAGCTGTCACTCACCACCACGTCAGCGCTGCTGCTCAGACCTTCTCCGTAGTCGTCGGTGGCGATGACCTCGAAACTGAAGTAGGACCGGCGCATGTTTCGGAACATGATGGCCGACTTGATGATGCCGGTGTACGCCTCGATGACGAAGCTGTCCTGACCCTCCACTGTGGGCGGGATGATGAGGCGGTAGGCCATGGCGCTGAAATTACCAGTGTCCCGATCGGTAGCCTTAAAAAAATAATCATATGGAAGTTACAAGTTAAGAAATTTACTCTAAAAAATGTACGTAAAACAGGTCAAATAATATATAACTAGTTGAATTTTCAATTCATGAAACTGCAAGTTTGATTTATTTTATGTTTTTAATTCCATTTTTTATGAAATATATTCGCATACATATGTACAGGCTGGGATAGGCTCCAGAACCCTCTTCGTGAAGATAAGCGGTTTGAAAAATAAATGAACGAGTTTGATTACACAACTGATCTCTGTTTAGAGATAACAAAAATGAACAATTATAATTTAATCAAATGTTTATTCACCTCGGGGTGGTGGACCTTTATCTTATCCACTCAGGGATCGTAATAGACAGAATTTTAAATGTGTTTTTAATGATTTTTGAAGTCATGTGTAAAGCTTTCGATGAAGATTTTTATTGAATTCACAATTCACCCAAAAATCCATTCTAAATGCACTTAAAGTCTTCACGGATAATTAACCATCCCTCCTACACACACTCCATTATCTGTACTCTAAAGTTTGATAACGAAGATTTAACTTTCAAGAAAAATGGATTGAAGTGCAAAAATGAACATAGCATTCTAGTGATGAAGAAGCTTATTGCTTTTTCCCACCCACGCAGTAGATGGGTGAAGCCGCAGGCTCTTGTCTTATCTCCACCTGGTTGCTGCCCATTGTTCCATGGGGACTTGTAATAGATTACTAGTACTAGCAAGCCAAGTTTTCTATTGTGGGGGTTTTATTTGGGTAGTCAGATTTCCTCCCATATTCCAAAAACAAAGCTGGCCACCAATTCAGTGTCCCCCGCCTTGTGCCTTAAGTCAGCTGGGATAGGCTCAAGCACCCCCCGTGACCCTTGTGAGGATAAGCGGTTCAGAAAATGAATGAATGAGTATAGTTTATTTATGCTCCAAATAAATAGGTTTGATTTAATTTATCACATCCAAAGTCATATATAAGGGTTTTCTGAATATTTAGGGTTATTTAGGTACACTTTCTATTGATAGTCACCTCCTGTTCAATGAAACATTCATTCATTCATTTCTTTTGTTCCGCTTATCCTCACAAAGGTCGTGGGGGATTAAACATTACATTTTAAAATAATAAAAAAATGAGTATAAGGCAGATTTAGAAATATCTTTAAAAATGACTTCCACTTCATGGCTAGCCTCAATTCCATTAAAGCTACTCTATCTACTGAATGTGATTGAAAGTGAACGCAGAGAAAAAACCTCAGCGGCAAAAATTCAGAATGGCGACCCAGCTTCAACACAGGCATCAATTCGGCGCCCGTGTCGCAAGTGACACTGATAAATAGCAGCAATCTCTCCCCGTGCTATTGATGAAAGAGGCGAAACAGCCAGGAGACCGCACGAAAGGCCACCGACAATCCAGATAATAACCTCTGAGCAAAGGATGCCAATTGGCAACGTTGAGGGGAGATGCGCTTTGAAAAGTTGACTCATGATATCAATCATGAAGGAATAAAAGCCAAAAATGCTACATCATGAGAGCTACATGGATATGCTCCATTGAAGCCATTAGATTTAAGTTTAAATTGTTGTATAATGCAACAAACCTATAAGACATTAAATTGGTCAAAAAAAAAAAAAACAACAACAACCAAACAACATCCAAAGATTCTAATTTATTTCAAACATGTCACTCATCTCATCTAATTTTCTGAACCTCTTTATCCTCATTAGGGTCGCAGGGGGTGCTGGAGCCTATCCCAACTGTCTCTGGGCCAGGCCAGAGGCGGGGGACACCCTGAATCGGTGGCCAGCCGATCGCAGGGCACAAGGAGACAGACAACCATGCACACTCACACCCATAGCTAGGGGCAATTTAGAGTGTCCAATCAGCCTACCATGCATGTTTTTGGAATGTGGGAGGACACAGGAGTACCCGGAGGAAACCGTGCAGGCCTGGGGAGAACATGCAAAATCTTGGATTTGAACCCAGGACCCCAGAGCTGTGAGGCCAAAACATGTTAAGAGCCAAAAAAGTCACTAAAACAAAAGTTCAAATGAGATAATTAAATAAAGCAATGCATGAAAAAACAAACTGATCGTGAAAACATCTATTCACTCCAACCTCTGAAGTTATAAAAATGGTTACCCAAATATTTTGGATTTCATGGAAACAAGACTAAACCTGAAACATGTCTGTAACTGATTTTTTAGGAATCAAATCTTACTGTTTCTTACCACTATCTTGAGAACCGAGCTAAATATCTTGGTGTCCTCGGTCACACCACCGATGTAGAGCTTCCTACTGAAGACGGGATGGTGATCGTTCTCGTCTTGCACCTCCAGGAACACCTTGGCCGTGTTGCCTGAAACAAGACAATGATTCATTGTTGTAAGAAACATTCATCAAAACGAGATCAAAGAACTCCCATACAGAAGGCAACCAATCTACTTAGTCTCTCAAATGTAAAGGTTACTGCACCTCTCACTCACCCACAGTAATTATGATATTTTACCACTTACAATACTTAAACACATCAATAACCTTTTAACGGTTTTGACAGCTTTGACGAAATGCCTAGCGCTAGGCTACAGCGAACCTGAGATGAGAAAATATCATTTTCAAGTAGATTTTTTTGGGTCAGTTCTCCATGCTTGATTTACCCGATTTGCCTTCTGACATCACATGACACATCAGTTTCCCACTCAGTCGCTGACAAAACCATCGAGCACTGTGGCGGCTAAATAAACACATCTTAGAAAACCAATCGGAACCACAGTTGATCGAGCATTACATCATTTCAAAGGAAAATGATTGTCGTTATCATTTGGTCACGGTCTTCACTGGGTAGCTGGACCACAACTTTAAATGAAAAAACAACAACATTATTTTTCACATTTGCATGTAGGAAAAGCATCTCATTACTGACAAGACAAGAAAAGGTTTGCTTCATGAATTTTTGGACCGATTATTTTATTTTTAAGTTTTCCTCTGAGGGTTTACACCACAAATGTGGACTAGTCTAAAAAAATACATGTACCATAACTAACTCGTACCAATAGTAATAGAAGAAAATTTGGCAACACAATTTTGAGAATAAAAAGTAAAACCATTAAAATTGGGGTTTTAATTCATTAAACAAAAACTGCAAGATATGATGAGGAAGTGAGAAGACTCAATTTTATTTTACATAAGTAGCAAAAGGGATGTATAAGTAGGTTAAATTCATATATGATTTGAAAAAAAATGTTTTTGTAAAAATAATGTCATCCTATGTTCAAAAATGCCTAAATTTACAAACAAAGTCGTACATTACTCATCTGCTCCAATTTAATGCCTGGAAGAAAAAAAGAGATAGCAATGCCACTTGTAGCAGGTAGCATATTTATCGATATATATTTTTTGTATCACAAGTCCCTCTGTTCTTCTTTTCTGGAAATCACCCCAAGAAAGAAATGAAAAAGAACATTTCTAGTATTGTTTAAATGAAAAATGAATGGAAACATTTCAATTCTTAACTCTTCTTACTGCCATTGACGACAATAGTTTCCAATCTATTTTGATTAGGATAGGTGAATGAGCCTTCATCTATCGTTGTCAATGCGAGTCAATGATTAAATGTTTTCTATTCTTTTTTAGCACATTGACTGCCAATATTCATATTTTTTTTCATGAACATCATTCTTCTATAATTAAAAAGATTGTTGGGCACCTGCAAAAAAGAGCAGCGTCTTGCTCAGAGATTGTTTCTGACAACAGCAGAGCTAAGACCTCGTTTGGCATCATCCGACAGTGTTAGAGTCAATAATGAGGCCGGCTTGGCTTTGATCAATGACAGTATTACGTCCGGATCTCCTTTTGCCCACTGATAAGCGCACAGGGAAGTCAACAATTGAAATTCAACAGGCAAACAGCAGGGACGTCGCATCTCGCTCAACTAATCAAAATGATGATGAAATATTGTCTGAGCCGAGTGGGCGTGGAGCTCTAATCAATCTCCGGGAAGTTGGCGCTTACTAAATTTTCCGCAGGCCGGCCTCAAAAGATGCAAAAGATCGAAAGAATTATTTGAAGGTCAGATCAAATCATGCATTAGGAGTACTGTCATACCTTGATTGAGTTGAGTTGGACACGTGATCAAGATTCTTACTCAAACTAATTACTCTTGTTTTGTATTTATTTTTGTAAAATGGTGTTTGTGTTTAGTTATTTTACAGAAAAAAATTAAAATGCTTGATATTTTTAGGTTTTTCGCATAAATAAAAAATATTTGTCAAGTATTATTATTGTTATATTATTACTATCTTGTTTTTTCAGTCCTCCCACTCAAGCATTTAAACAAAAAAAATCGACACATTTAAAAATAACAAAAATGAAAAGAGTCACTTCAAATGGATTAGCATCCAAAAAATGTTTTAAAAAAAAAACTCAGGTATGCAGGAAAACAACCCTTTTGACCTCCCTTGTTCAGATTAGAGGGGGAAAAACGTGGCGTCAAAACACATTGGTCTCCTTCTGGCATACAAAAGTATAAAGTCATGTTGCATTGGCGTGCCGGGGGATTTGGACGCACACCGACTTCACATCACATTGCAGTTGCGGAAGCTGCGAGACAGAGCGAGGACCCTCGGGATGTGTATGAGCACCACTCACTTTCTCTGCTCTTCTTTCAGAAAATACACTATTTCTAATGTCTAATTCACTGCCATTGACGCAGAGAGACATCCAATCCATTTGGACTGCATAATAAAGGTGAGTCATCCAGGAAGCATTCGTTGTATGTGCTAACGTAACTTGTAGAGTAGTTGTATATTCAGTCGAATATAGACTACGTGCACGATCATGTTTCGATAGATGTCCAATCGATTTTGATTGGGAGGACTGACAGCAATTGTTCCTTTCCATGGCAGAAAATGTCTCCATTATTTGATGCGTTCAATGTCCCGTTGCTCACGCAGTACGTTTAGCTTGCAAAGATGAAAGACCAGACAGTAGCTGAATACATCAACTTACTGTTTATTTAATTGTATTTCCCAAGCCATATTCATAAAATTTTCAGTGCATATTGATCCACTTTATCTCAAATCCAAAACTCTCACAACTTAATTAGCGTATCTTGTTTTTGATGTTTTCAGCTTGACATAGTTTACACTTCTACTCTCTTGCAAATTGAGTGCACCAAACAGAATCATTATCACAAGCACTTGAAAATCCAATTTTCAGTCAGACTACTATCGTTGATTCAGTTCTCTCATTGAAAAATCAACTCAAATGTCCATCAAAAGAAGACGTGTTTGATGCTGTCTAGTTATAAATTGTTTTAACGCCAGCTTTTGATGGTACTTTGTCTCCTAGCATATACACTACTGCAGTGGAAAGTTTTGTCAACAGAAAAATACATTCTTCGTGTCTGAAATTCCAGAGATGAGGATAAGCGAGGCTACCCAACGTAAAGTATTTCATCGATTATTCATCAGGAAACTCGCTAATGGGCACCAGTTTAAATGAGCATGACACTCCACAGGTTTCTGCGTTCTTCAGACATTCTGATGACAGAAAAATCTACTTTGACAATTGCCGTAAAGGAAATAAACAACCCGTGATGTAAATTCCAACCCTGGCGCCCAAATTAGCCAATATGTATGCGCAGTGGGTGAGGAAAAGCAGCAGACTGACAAGTGATCATAAAAGCTGGCTTTTTCAAAAAGAGCTGCCACAAACCTGTCCGATCTGTGATTTGTCTGCCTAAACTGCTTAGTTTGAAGAGGCTGAAACAAAACAGGTAATCATGGCACAGAGCGGATATGTCGGGAAATACGGAGTAAGCATTTGTGGAAGCACTGACAGTTTTGATCAATTTAGACAAGATGTCGCGGAAGAAGATTGCATCCATGTGGACTGTTTGAACAGTCACACATGGCATGATTGGGAATGGTGGCAACATACACTTTCAACATTTACATACATAGTACTTTACCTTTTCTGCCCAATCTGAGCATAAAATTAGTGAATTACCTCGACAAAATGCTTCGTTCATTAATGACAATAAAGCATAAATATATTACATATATATTACCTTAAAAGCATGCATTAGAGTGAGATTATAACAAAATAATTATTTAAAAAAGACATTTTATTTTTATTATTTTTGATTCATTCATTTTCCTTAACCCTTATTCTCACAAGGGGCGCGGTGGTGCTGGAGCCTATTCCAACCAACTATGGGAAGCAGGCGGGGGACACTGCGAATTGGTAGACCAGCCAATCGCAGGGCACAAGGAGATGGACAACCATTTGCACACACACTCACTCATATTTAGGGGCAATTTAGAATGTTCAAACAGCATACGATACATGTTTTTGGGCTGTGGGAGGAAACCAAAGTACCTGGGGAAAACCCACGCTGGCATGGGAAGAACATGCAAACTTCACACAGGAAAGTCGCAATCCACCAGGGATGGAACCCCCCCATCTCAGAACTGTGAGGTGGACATGATAACTTGCATCAGTGTGCTGCCCCCTAATCTTTGTATTAGCATTTAAAAATATTAATCAGAACACAAATTGATGAAATAAAAATCTATATCAAATCATTGACTGCCAATGACGGTGATACATTCCATTTCCAATGAAAAAGATGTCAGTTAATGTGCAAATAAAATAATTAACTATGCTATTCATCACAATTAATGACATTGTGCATGATAATACATTCCAAAGTAGTATTTAGTTCACTTTTATTTTTTTAATGTACAGTCATAACAATGAACTATCTATTTGCTATAGAACAACAAACTGTGTAAATCAATATCTGAGTTTAACTTATTTGAGTACTTTGCCTTAGCTTGTTCAGCCCCAATAATTACATAATAAAAAAATAACAATGCGGCATGAGTGGACGAGTGGTGATTGCGTCTGCCTCACAGTTCTGAAATCAAAATTTCAATCCAACCTTCCTCAGTGGAGTTTCCATGTTCTCTCCAAGCCTGTGTGGTTTTACTCCGGGTACTCTGGTTTCCTCCCACATCCCAACAACACGCATGCTGGGCAGATTGAACACTAAATTTTCCTAAAGTGTGTGTGCATTTTTTTATCTGTATGTGGTCTTCCCCAATTGACTGGTAACCTATTCAGATTGCCCCTTGCCTGGTGCCCATAGTTGGTTGGGATAAGCTCCAGCACACCTGCCAGCCTTGTGAATATAAGCAGCAAGGAGAATGATTTGAAGGAATAAAAATAATAACCTGTTATATCAGGAAGGTCAATCCATTCCAGCTATTCCATGTAAGAACAAGACAAATCACTCTGTATCTTAATAAAATGCATATTCAGTGTTGGATAGAAGTAGTGAAAATATCCCACACACGAAGACTTTTCAAAGATATTCCCAAGGTACAGTTTCTTACTTTTGGAAGGCACGCGCAGGTTGGACATGACAACAAGAAGCGAGTCGGCCTGCACCCTGAGGACGTAGCTGGTCACATTTTCATAGTCCAGTAACTTGGCGTTGGAGATGACGCCGGTCCTGTTGTTCACTTGAAAATGTCCTGTAAGCAAACAACAGCATGGCTGTGTCATCCTGACTGCAGCTGAGAAAATAAAACCACAACTGGTTGATAACTTTTGTGTGCTTTCTTTTCATTTGTTTTGATGCATAAGTTATGTGAAAAAAAACTGTAAGACAAGTAGCTTTTTCAACATTTGAAATGTTTTTGCAATTGGTAATGAACCAAGATTTTCTGACACAAAAAATACAAAAACAAATTTTGTCTGAAGAAAAGCATCTCCATAAGTACCCTGCATGCCGAATGGATTTATTTTGCTGAGTCACACTCATGTTGTGTAAAGGAAAATAAAGTGCAGTTGCACCTGCCGGGTGTTGTGTTCTCTTGGGGACTAATTATGTGTTTGCCAACAAGTGTGATGAGCAGGCGGTCCGGCTTTGCAAATGTGTTATCACCGTCTTTTCCACTTCAGGACAGATAAAGGACAAACTGTACTATTTCTGCAAGCTGCTGACGGGAAGTAGGGACCATCTGCTACTCGGCACCAGTCTTGGTGCAGCGTTGTAAGTTTTATATGTTTAATACAGAGTTGACAGAATTTGAGAGTGCTGCCAGTGATTGTTTAAGTAGTGCATTGAGGGTGTGAGACGTCCAATCCATTTGGTTTGTTGCTATGGTTTGATATGAATGGCTAAGAATTCAAATGGCATAAGATCTTATATGGAATCATTAGTGTAGTAATGAGACCATTTTTAAAGTCAATCTAAAGATGTAACTGAAAATAAATCAGTTTTTTTGCACTGATTTTAAGTTCTGATAATAATTCCTTTATTATTGATTAATTTTTTATGTTGGTTCTTTTATTTGCATTTGTCATTTGTTATGATCTGCCACCGACAACAGATGAAAAGTAGCCTTTGGCTAATTGTGCATATTTACTTGTGCATGTTCATTGTCTCTTTAAAATAAAATAAATAATTGACCCCGCTAGACGTCAAAGTGGGAAGGTGGGAGCGAATGAATGTCACTTTATATCTACCTCTATCTCTACCTCTCAACGTTATCACTTTTGTGGCTGAAGTGGCACCGAGGTATTATAAATCAAACATTTTTTTGTGGGGAGAAAAAATGCGCTAGAGATGGAAATATACCTAAATCATTTCCAGCCACGATAGAGTAGTAGATGGTCTGGTTGACGGCGGCGGCCACAATAGTCCCAAACGGCGTACCCACCGGCGCCAGCTCGCTAACTGGAGGAAACCTGCCCAGACACACCCAAAAGACCAAAATGTGAGCAAATGGGGGGGGGAGAAAAAAAGCACAAAATGCAGTGAAGCCTTGATTCAAGGAGGAGACATTTCAAAAAGCATCCGTGAGTGCACTTGGCACAAACAAGATTTACGTAATTGCCACTTTCTTGGATTTGCTTCCAGAGAATGTAAACAGGATGCAGTGAGCATTCAAAAGTTGGTCAAAATATGTTCCACAGTCCTGTTTATTTTTTCCTCTCCGTAGATTATTGAGATATGGAGAAAGATAGAATGGAGTGTTGCAGTATTGCGATTATAATCTAAACTATGCCATATATCACTTCACAAAACTGTCATTCCTTTTTTTTGCATGCATTTCTCCATAATTCTTTTTTATTTTTGAAGGCCCATGAATGAAGTTATTGCTTTGCTACTAAGATAAAATCCTTTTCATCCATTTTGGTCTGTGCTGTATGACTTCATCACATAAATCTCCTCTGTACTTTCTAATGTTAAATACCTTTTTTTACATACTTTTTAAAGCCAATTTACCAGATATATTACATATTTTTATTGTTTGTTTGCACGCCTATGACTAACAAAAAGGTGTTTTTCATTCTTGGCCTTTTAAAAATACTAAATTATATTTTTCTTTTTATTCTGCATTGGAATGTACCTTCTTCCCCAACATGAATTATGTATTACTCATAACTTACTTGTAGAGCAGGTTTTTTCCCTCCCTAAAAGCGGTACGCAGAGTTAATGTTTTATTTGTTGTCCAAAAATATTACAACTTAATCGTTTTGAATTCATAAGCTTTTAGTGGGCATTAAAAGATTACTCTTGAAGTATTTTACTTAATATTTTAACATTATTCTCATAAATTACAAATGTTTGACATGTATCGCCTTTCGAAGTATGAATTAGTTATTATATAAAATATTGCAATTATTTTATTCATTTAATATTTTATGTTAACTTGCCTTGCAATGTAAAATGTGGCTCAATTCCCTAAACTCTTGGGGATGAATAAAATAGCACTTCCCAGAGCCCTTTCCTCTTGGCAACAAAGCATAAATGAGCATTTCCCTCTAACGCCCATGCCTGACTTTGGGGAAAAACATAAATTATTGTTCATTTATTGCAACAAAGGCACTCTACGCTCCCGCTGGCTCTCCCTGAGGAGATGCGGCCAGGAAAGAAAAACATTAATATGGAGCATGAGCGGCCAAAAAAGGCAGGTCCGGCAGGATGTTTGGGAGGATGAAGCCTTGGAAAATCTATGGAAAATTATCCCTGGGCCATACCAACGCGCAGAGCAGCATGAATAGCGCTAATTACACCTTTTTCAACATTTATCAACTCTAAAGTCCCAAATGATGTGCTCAGTGTGAGCGAAATCTAAAATTGGCTTCAATGTTAATCACACTGATGGCGATGAGTGGGCTCCCTGCTGTATCGTGAAACATCAGATCGAAAAAGCTTACCTTACCGACGACGTATAGCAGGATTGACATGCTATTCTTTATAATGAAATGGAGCACTAAAATGTTGTTGATTTAAGATTGGAGGGCAAAAACCTGTAAATCTGTAGTGTCATATCCAATTACGGAAAGGAGATTTGATGCATGCAAAGTAAATAATAAAAGCAGAAAGATCTACAGTTGTTTTATGGTAATCCAAGTGCTAAGGTGAGTTTCTACAGTAAGTGTTGACTTGAGTGAAGATTATGTGGATCAGTACCATTGGCGGAGATAGACATCGAACCATTTTGACTGCGACACCTGGAAGCGACCATTCGATCAAGTCCAGTCAAAATGCATTGGAAGTCTATCGCTGTTAACGGCAATGCACTAGTAAAGAATTGAATTTTTTCTTTTTATTCTTAAAAATTAAATAAAATAAATTTATTTTTCTTCCCTTTTTTGAGAAAGTAATTTGTATTTTTATATCTATATTCAACAATGATAATAATAATAACTATAAAATTTAGAGAAATTTTGCTGAGAGAAAACTTAAAATGAAACAATATTGCATCACAAGCAGCTGGTATTTTAGAAAAATATTGTCAAATATGAGCACAAAATTAACAGGAATAAAGTCAGATTTACCATCACTTAAAACCTTTAAATTCCCACCATCATGAGTTTTTACATGGTAATTAACAGATTGAATCTTGTCAAAGAGTATTCAAAAATAAATGATCAAGACTCACACAGATCCATAACCAAAGCTTGCCCTTTGCTTACATCTCTTGTGGTTACTGACTCTGGTCTAAAGCAGTTTTGCACTTTTTTAGTTTACTTTACAAACAAAATGGTTTTGGCTCAGAGAAGTCCGACTTATCAAATTCAGTAATGTATTGCCTGAGGTAACTTTCAATTCTCAAACTTGATGTCTTTTGCCAGTAATAGCAGCCATTGAATTAATTTAGGTCCACACTTGCAAACCATTTCCATTCTATTTCCATATTACCATTATCCATGTTGCCTGAATAAAACTGATGTCATTTGAAATTCAAACACAGCACTGAGCATACATTTGATCTAAATCACATCCAGGCTTGAATCCAAGCATCCTTCGTCAACTTGTCACGTCAAGGCTCCATCAATAAAGTGACACTCTTGACCAGTTTCTGTCACCCTGAAGCCCACCAACCCATAATTATTCAATGCCTGAACCCAATAGCTCACCAGCCATAAACAAAATCCATTTACATTATCCAAACATCACGTTAGTCACGTGCATAAATCAATTCCATACAGTGGTTGTTACGGGACGATCTTGTCTCTGAGACTGCAAGGTGGATAGATTGTTTTCCAAGTTTGTGATCACTTTCCTAACCTTTTTCTGGTTTGAAAACTTTACGCCAGGTAAACACAAGGCGGTGGTTCCACATGCCAACTGTCTAAAAGATTACGTTTTGTACTCTGGCGAGCACTCAAGCAGTGTCATTTATTTTCCTTTTTTAACACTTGTGTCTTTTTCCTATGCACTGTACTCTTTTCACTGGGAAATTGGTTTCCTGTGAAGCCTTGCGGAACTGCTGGAGCTGTAAAATACCAATCAGCCCTGAAGGCAAAGTCAAGATGACTCACTCTTTATCATTATTCGCTCAGTGTAACACTTTGGTTAAGTATGCAAACACACGCATGAGGCATATTCTTCCACACAAGTTCCCAGGTGTCTGGCAAAAAAAAAAACATTTTGACATTTTTCAGTCAAAAATACTCAAAGGATGATGTATAAAACCACACTTGTCACACAATGTGTGCTTGCAATTGCGCCATTTTCGGGAGCAACTCTATCAAATGTAATTACTTTTCACATCCCCTGGGTAACTATTTTTTCCAAAACAAAAAGCATTTAAACTCTTTTTGTGTGTTTTGGAGACTTTGGGAGTTTGTGTTTGGACTGCAAACAAATGGCGCAAAATCCAACGCTGGCTAGTTAGTCTCAAGCTTGTAACTTTATGTTATGAGTAGGCAGTTATTTGTGAAATTTACCTCAATAATAATTAAATATAATTGCCCTCTTGTTCTGAATACTTTGTGTTAAGCGGTTATGCTCCATTTTGTTGATAAAGTTAATAGACTACAATAAATCTGGTCCGATAGAGCTATACCAAGAAGAAAAGAGGCCCTTTTTGTTCTTCTGTTGGGGCTTTAGTTTGCCGCTTCAAAAATGTCTAATCCATTTGAATTGAAAGAGATGGCAGCTTATTTCCTACAACCGTCAATGACAGCCAATGACCTAAGTAAGCGACAAGTTATGACAAAATCCCTTTTCTGAAATTTTACCTTTTTCCATTGACCTATTGATCTATTCAAACAGTGTCTGTCCTGTTTTCTAATCCCTTTCCTCTTAAATTACCATAAAGTGAACTGGTCCAAATCTAATACTAATCTGCATCTGTATTGTGGTGTCACATTTACTCAAGCAGCACATTTGATCACGTAATGTACGGATGTCTTATAGTGAAGGAAGATGTGGCTCCAACTTGACTCTTTTCCAATGGAAAACCATCTATTGTTTGGGAGGTTTGTGAACAGAACAAAACATGAGAACAAGAACTCTTTTTATGGTGAAATGAGGGTATAAGTTGGCTATAAACATGCCTTAAAATAGTTTCGCCTTGACAGGCTGGAGACTCTTCAAAGCCCCTTGATGGACCTCCTGGTGGAGCAGCCATAATGTCAATGGAATAAACACATTTACAGTCTTTGCTAATTTTGCCAAATACCTTGCAATTAACACAACGATGAGCCAGTAATTAGCCAATTTCCAAAGGCCCACAAGTAATACTAACCTCTACAAATCAAGCTGTAGTCAGAAATAACAGAGTAAATAAGTCAGAGATAAAACAAAACCTGAATCATTCATATCATTTCTCACTCAACACTGCAGAAAGCCATTTTTAAACAAGCAATTGAAAACTCAATTACCCACAATGTCTCCTCTCTAAAACTTCTCAATGATTGCACACTGTATAAACGGCGGCAGAACACTCAGCCAAAATGAGAAGACATATCACAAATCAGTCAGTGTAGCACAACAAGGGGTCAGCGAGAGAGGCGACGTGATGGGCTGGAATCTGCACTCAAGGCACACTCGCCCTATTGTGGCCATGGCCGCCTCTCGATTTATGGCAGCTGTAATTTGTGTGTACTGAGCGGCAAGAATCATATCAGCTCCGTTTGATTACACACCTCGGCGGTTGAAAGTCAAGCCAGACCATTAGCTTACTCACAGTCGCCACGAGAAAGGCATTTATTTTCTTGAAAGTTGAGTTATATGTTAGTGTTTATTGGATTTTATTGAGATGACCATTGTTTAAAGATAAAGCAAAGTCTATAGAACATTGATGTTAATACTCATTATAATAGAGTTGGTTGTTTAGCTGACTGTACAGTTTATATTATGTGAATGATCATGTTTTAGTGCCATTGATAGTTCGGGGAGGGACAAAGGAATGAATGTTCAGACAGTAATAGACATCCAATCATATGGCTCCTTCCATCTTTCTGTTGTGAATTTAAATGGGTTTATCAATCCACTTGAACTAGGATACCAACCCTTGCACATTAACTGACTTAACAAGGAAGTTACTCTAAACTGCCTCAAAATAATAAGAGGTGACCCACGTGAGAGCAAAGCCTCCCATACAATTTTCCCCAAAAACTTAAATTGGCAATCTCACGGTTGACAAGGTTAGTTATGCTAGTATATTGTAGAAGGCTGGCCAACTCATGTGTCACTGGAGGCCATATTGGTGGGGGCATCATTCTCGTCAAAGACAGAAGGGTTTTGTTTCGGGTTGGACTTCCACTTGACTTTCAACACATTGACTTCCATTTATGACGCTAAATATCCAGCCCATTTGAAATCGGAAGGTTGGCAGCACATGGGCTGATGTTCATTCGCTGCTACCCTCTCAGTTCAAATGAATTGCCAATTTATTAGCAATACACTTCCATATTATGCATTATTAAACTGTGAAAACAATTGAATGATCACCTCTAACTGTCTCAGTCTAGATGGAGTGGATCTCCAATCACATTATGCAAATTATTGAAGGTGTTTACTCTTTGACAAAGTGATATGGAAGCTAAGTGACAATTAAATCATTTTGTCAGTGACTGTTGCCTGATTGATTGGGCCTAAAAATAGCTGTCACCTTGTTTCTAAATATGCCAGCTTCTGGACTTTTCCTGCTTGTTTTTTTTTTTTTTTTAACAAAAGATAAGATTAGGGCTGAAGCTAGTGTGCCCTCACTAGATTGCTTGGTTGCGAAAACGAATCATGACGGTGTGACGGTGTTCCCAGCATCCCTCATGTTCTCGTGATTACAGTGACAAAATATAATCTTTGTAATGATGGTTGCTGACCAAATAAGAGGTATTTCCTATTTCCTTTTCTTTGACAGGATATGAGAAGCTAGGTAGAGAGAGCACATTGTTGGGACTTGCTGCAAATGGAAGGAAGTGGCAGAATTCTTATCAGGCTGTGGTGGAACCGATTTAAGAAATTTCAACAGAAGGGTCGAGGTAGGGAGATTAGTACTATACCGGTGTGACAAAGGGGATGTGAAAAGTATTGCTTTTCGGAGCTGATGAAATGAAAACACTCACATCAAACACAACCAAAGCAGAAAAACTGAAGTTATATTATTCTGCTGAAATACATCCTCAACAGCACTGTACTGCAAATTGAATTCTATTTTTTTGTTTAACTTTATCGAGCAAGTGAGCATTTTTTGTAAAAAATAATAATAATAATAATAATAACCTAGAAAAACCTGGTGGATATCACATTTTGGGTCATGTTGGCCACAATAATAACAACTTGGTACATGTTAGAAAAGAACTACATAATTGGACGTCTATCTTCTTCAATAGCATTGAATGAGTTAAGTGATTATCATAAGGATATCGCTTCTATTTGTAAAATAATTGATAGGTAAACATGTTTTAAATGATGATTCAAATAGTTGCAGATGAATGATTAATAAATACGTATTTTAAACTATCTCATCGTCATCACAATTGGTTCCATATAAATTGCAGTATAAAAACTATATTACATTTGACTTTCTGTATTGCTTTTATTTGGAATTGATGTTTTTCTGTTTTTCACATTTATTTAAAATAGTAAAACTGTGTAGTGTTATTTTTAAGGCAAAAAGTGTACAAGTGAATTGTACAACAATTTTCTCATAGTCATATATCAAGTTGGCACTGAATAAATAGAAAAATATACAACCCCACCCACCCGCCATCTAGTCAGGCACACTCCACTTTGCCCCAATCCAAAACTGCTTCTGCAACCAGACAGGAAGCAAAACTGCATTTCCAGAGGCATACTCAGCAATGCAATATGATTTGCAACACTAAAGTCACTATTCATTCCTTTCATATTGAAATGAGTAAAAAAACAAAAGCACATACACACTCTATGGCACGGGGGGAAGTCGTGTCTACAGGCTACGGCACCGAGTCCTGGTATCAACGTACGAGGCTGAACGACACGCCACGAAAAGCGCGGGCGGCAACCAGGTGTCAGTCGGCGCCGCCTGGGGCCCGACACCACCGTGACGCTGACAAGATAAGGCAGAGGTGTTGGAACCGTGGGGGGTCTGCATTTTGCGGTGTGGAGAATCTCTGCTCTACGAATGCTTTTGTAAATGCCAAGCGAGTACATAATTTAGACTCGTGTTCGAGATTCGGAAGGTGCAGACGGTGATAGACATCCAATCTAGTGGCTATTTTTATCTATCTGCTGTAGATTTAAAGGCATTTATCACTAGAAGACGTACAAAACAATTGAAGTAAGACGGTTGGTTGTATCAAATTCATTCAGCAACCCTCCCTATTCTAATGTAGGCCCAATTTGTCTTTGAAATTTCACAAATTAATTTGATTAATAATTCTGGGAATGGGTAGTAGCCCTTTTTGCTTGTGCATCTGCCCCTAAGTATAATTTCTTGCATATTATCAAATGCATGAAAAGATTAAGATTAATGAACATTTTTATTAGGTAAAAAATGTAATATCTTATGCTAGTGTGGGAGTTAGGAGATGAATAATGGAGATGAATGATAACCATTTGGGAGTAAGATTTCATGACTTGCTCTTCATTGTGTGAATTATCATTACTTCTTATTGCTAAATATTATTAATTCCTCTGCAGGTCAATGAAATAAAGACAGCAGTTTTCCAAACGGCCACAAAACTTAGATGACTCCAAGGAAATTAAAATGAAAGGTTGCTATGCATATTTTTCCCAAAATAAGAATAATTCATGACTTTTACCTTAGTTGATTTTATTGTGATGACTATTAGTGGAAAAGAGGGCAGCAAATTTGCTGTATGGGCACTAAAAGCTACATGCGTCGGCCTTTTAAGAGGATATAATATAGAAAATGGATATTTTAATTGCTGTTATATGAATAGTTGGGCCTCTAAAGTGCTTGAGGAAGCACGTAAATCTATTTATCAAAGTGTTTCTGCGTGCAGGTAAGCATATTTGCCTCACAGTTTTAAGGGTGGTCAAATCGTAGCCTTCCTCTGCATCAAAACAAGGACTATAGATTCATGTTTAGTAATAAAAGTTTTCTGCAAATGATGGCTGACAACCCTCCCAGCCAACATGGATTGAGTGTCTTCACTGTCAATGGCTCTGAAAAATGATAATTTCCTGCCATTCAAGTTGCAATGGATTTGAAAGATATTGCAAGCTTATCACCCTCCCTGCATTTTTCTCTGAAATACTTAAAGATATCTCTTCCTTGCATAAGCCTTAGGGCACTGTCTGAGATTGTGACCTTCTATGGACCTATTAATAATGCTTTGCCAGGATTATTCACTTTATTCATTTTGTTACTATTTTACTTAACCAATATTCAATCATTTATTGTCTGAAAGAACACGGGGGGTGCTGGAGCTTATCCCAACTGACTTCGAGCACCAGGCGGGGGGACACCCTGAATTGGTAGCCAGCCAATCCCAGACTTAAACAAAAGTCCATACAAATGTGATTCCTTCAATCCCGTAACAATTTGATTCATTCCCCTTCAATGGGTTAACATTAACATTCATAGCCATTATTCTGTATCTATTTCCCACTTTAGCTACCCGTTCTATCCATTTGACAACATATGCCCCTTTATTGGTATTAATAAACATCTTGTATGCAACAAATGAACGCCATCTATCTTAAAAAAGCACACCTATCCTGTAAAAGTCATTAGACGATAACAAATAACAGCCTATACACCGCACTTTATTGTTTGCTCTCCTTTTTATGAGCTGCTTACATAAACAGCTCATGCCGACGTGATCCGAAAAGCTCCGCAACAAACGGCAGGTGCGTGTCCACGGCGTAAACAACGCGAGGAAGCATTTATTGTAGCTAACGACGGCCGGGGGCCCTCATTTCCCTCTGACAGATGGACGGGAGCGACCGTAAAGCCCGGGCAGAAATCATTAAGCCGGCCAAAACCCAGCAGAGCCGTTCTGACCGTGTGCCCCCGAGCTCCGGCCCCAAGTTACCTGATTGCTCATATAACTTACTGGCTGAGAGGTGACGGACGTGAGCTCCTCTGGACATTCAGGCGCTGATTTGTGGGCTCTCTTAGGGGAAAAATAGAGGGATAAGCCGAATCGCTCTTCTAAAAGAGCCAACAGATTGGACACCCATGGAGAGAGAGAGGATCCAGCACCTAGCTAATACTTTTTCATGGCTCATTATTTGCAACCGAGGTCAGTTGATGCAATGGCTCAGGAATGTTCTGAGCCAATCCCGCCCCCATAGACAACTAGGCTTTCAGTTTTCACACTTTGTGATTGTCGAACAGACGAGGTTGGTTAAAAGTAGCCAGTGAATTTCAATACACTTTTGAGGGTAACATGACCTTTGGAAACCTAAGCACCTTAAGAAAAACAGTAAGCAGTAAGCAGTAAGTTTTATAACCATTATTCAAATCGTCAGAAGATGAGGCAATTGCGTTAAGCACTCAGAATTTTTCTTCTAAAGACTGCATTCAACAAGAGAGTTAAAGTGAATGCAGGAATCAAATCCATGGGATTTTTGAGAATCAAGACCAAGACGGAAAAAAGCCTAAGAAAAGTCTTGTGTTCAGTACTACTTTTTGAGTGTCCAGTACTACTTTTTACATTCCAAGAGTAGAGCAAAACCTGTCTTGATAATACAACACCACTGTTATGAACTCTGTGTGAATTATACGTACTGTGAATTCGTAATAAAACCAAACCAAGGAGACTCTAGTAGTCGCTTCGCATACACCAAGTGATCCCTTGACTAACAATAACTCCAATTTAGTTTTCCAAATCCCACTTAATACAAGTAAATTGAGTTACAATGGGAGTCAGAGAAAGAAAGAAACTCAAATCACAGCATCACCCTATTTACGAAATCCGATTTCGCCAATATTCCTGCTTCAAGCCAACGACATGGTGAATAAAACAATAAAAACACTAGCTCTGCACTACTTCATCGTGCTTTCTGTCTCTCTGGAAGTGTTGCAATATGGAACTATATCATTTATTCAGCGCCTGCTTTTCATATGAACTGAAAAGCAAGTTACTTCACTCATCCACTCTTGGTGGGAATGCCAGACAAAAAAAGGCCAATTTATTTCCAGTGGAAAACATATTTTGAAGTTTCAAGATGTTACTCCTAAAGGTTTGTTATTCACATTAATTTACATAATTCACACATTCACAAAATCAAGGCAGGTTATTAGTAATTAGACATGTATAGAGGAATGTGTCTGAGCAGACACCAAAATCATCAGATAGTGACCACAAATAAACAAAGTGACTGCTAGTTGAATCGAAACCAATGGGAAGGAATTCCAAAATATGCATAAAGTGACCCCAGAAAGCACACCGTTAAGAATGTTTCGTCACTACCAGTAGTGCTGGACATTCCAAACCATTTTGACCTGGAGGGGCGAGTGATTTAATTGCTGAGTTTTGAAACATTTCCAATAAATACTGCTTTTTCCAATCTAGCACTCATCATTAGATCATGCCAGTACATATGCTAAGTGTGCAAAATAATAAAAAACACAAACGAGAATGGCATCTGACACAACTCTGTCATAGCGTTAATAGCCACCATCCGATGCTTAATAGCATGTCAAATTTGGTCACAGCGGCTCGTCTGCCCGCGCTGACTGACACTCGAGCTCGTAAATCAATCCACTTAAAATGAGCGTTCCCATTTAATCACACCAGAGCCAACTTTGCTATTAGTTGAGCTGGGAACGGGCTCAGACAGGTGCCTGCTGCAAGTACGCCACGTAGCATATTCCTAGACGACGTGGGCACGTAATGAGCGAGTTCTTCAAAGCCGCTTTAGCCGGAGTGTTAATAATCCATGTGTAGTTTAATTATAAATCACTCGGCGGATTCCTCCTGAGTCATTGCAACATCAGGCTTTTGGCGGACCGCGCTTGGACAAGCACCGCCTCGCGTGGCAGCCCATCAGCAACCCTGAGAAATAGAGACCGGCTTTGCCCTTTACGACAGGTTAATTGTGTCAATGCTTAATCCTGCCAAAAAGAGACGACAGTAAATGAAGTGTGTTACATTCTCGCTGATTTTTTTTACATTTGAGTCACCCTGCACAATTTGTTTTGCCAGAGTGGGGTTAATCAGTTCCTAAATATAGGCTGGATAGGTCAACTCTAGCCTAAATAGTAATGTTTTGATGAACAAACTATCTGCTAAGTTTTGGGATGCAAATTGTCAGCCATTTGGATCCGTTGATGAGAGAACTCTGCCTGCCAAAACCGCTCATTTGGGTGGATTCCACTTTGTTAATATTTTATGCAGTTTGTAACAGCTGAAGGCCAAAAGAGGTGGTGTAATTTGTTTGTTATTTTTGATAAGATAAATAATTGAGTCTCTGGTTAAGTAGGAAGGGCGGCATTTTCATTCATTCATTTTCTGCACTGAAGGGGGTGATGGAGCCTATCCCAGTGCCAAGTATGGTGATGGACACCCTGAATTGGTTGCCAGCCACACGGAGGGCACATTTGGAGACAGACAACTACTGTTCAGCCAGCCTAAAATGCATGTTTTGGGGTTGTGGGAAGAAACCGGAGTACTCAGTGAAAACCCACGCAGGCCTGGGGCAAACTACACACAAGAAGGTTGGAACCCACTGAAGATTGAACCCTTGATCTCACAATTGTGAGGCAGATGCACAAACCACTAAAATTGATGTTATTAGCTCTTTCAAGTGAAATGAGTGCCACTAATAGACCTCCAAACTATTTGAACTGGGAAGGATTAGACGTCTATTGGCCGTCAATGGTAGCCAATGACTTAACGTTGCACCTGATGGTGTACCTCAAGACAATTGAGTCATTTGCAAAATCACTAGGCTATTTAGTTTTTACATTGTGAAGATTTTCAGGGGGTGGTGAAATTTCATTGACACAAAAATTGAAGACGGAGTGTTTTCTTAAAAATCACACTAATTAAGATGAAAAATTTCTCATGGCAGATAATCCCAAGTCCCTGTTGTCAGTTTGTTGGACACAAGACCAAAAGTTTTGGTATACCAGAACGAGTCAAGACTAAGACTTCCAACGCATGCTAGTAATAACAACATAATCAGTAAGGGAGGAAAGCCTTGGGCAAGGAAAAAAAAATGGCAATTTCAGAATCGACACACCAAAAAGTATTTTTCCATATAATTTTCCCCACTTTTAAACCATGAGAATTAGTTTACTTATATATAGTTATTATTACTTTGTATTTGGTGGCTGAAAGCACAAATATGGGTAGATGAGGATAGGGAGAAAGAAAGAATAAGTACATTCCTTCTTTAAAAAGAGGAGGGTAGGAAAAATAAAATCATACGTTTCTTTTGTCCCAAAAAATAAAAAGAATTGTATTTTATTTTTAGGCCATATTACCCAGCCCTACGGGAAAATGATTCATGTGGCTAAAATAGAAAAGACAGTAAAACGAGAATAATGTAGGTAAAGGAAAAGCAATTTCTGTACATCATTACCTCCTTTGCCACTGACGGCAATAGACATCCAATCGACTGCGATGATTCAATTGTTACCTGTATTCCTCCTGAGTAAAGATGGGAATCCGCGAAGGCTGAAGTACGGTGATCTCCACCAAGGTGCTATTCGTCTTCACTGGTTCGCCGTCGTCAAAGGCTGTGACAAACAACTGCGCACACACACACATGGTGTTGTTTACAATAGTCGCCATAATTCATATTACAAACAACAAGAAGATAGAGAGCCAGGGAAGATTTTTGTCGTAACATCATGTCCGAGACATCCTCATTAGAAGCAAATGTCCTAGAGCACTTGCTTCTCTTGTTAAAATATATATCAAAAAATTGGATGATGGTTTTATATAACACTACAAATGTTCAATCTTTGCTTGTACCCAGCAGGAAAAATATGTAATCGAGTAAACAGATGGTTGTGAGCGAGTCCCGTTGACGCCCATAGACGTCCAATTTTGACAGGGAGGGTTGGCAATGATAATTTGTTTTAAAACACATTTTTCTCTGCCAACTTACCTATAATAAATAATGTTTGTCCATCAATTCTTTATAAGGCTTTACTCACTTTAAAGGTAACACTGGGCTCTTCATTGAGGTTGACCTTGGTGATGACCCTTCCGGTCACTTCTTCCACATCAAAGATGCTCCCACTGTATGGCGATCTCTCCTGATCCACTCTGTAGCGCACAAAACTGGCTGGGGTACCCTGAAAAGCACAAAATAAAACCAAGAAAACAAGATTATAGTGACTGACAAATGACGCCGGAGACTCCAAAAGGCAGAAAGAAAATAAATACAGAACAGGATCATAACGCAGGGTCTTTACAGATTTCAACAAAGGAAATTCAAGGTTTTTAAGGATTACTTAGAACAGAATATAATGTAAAATGTGTCACAAATTCATATCTAAGATGGATGAAAACGTATCTACTTAAAAACATAAGGAACCTAAAGACTACTAGAAAAAAAATTCAATGCATTTTTAACCATTTCACTCATTGGCTGCAATCAACGTCGCTAGACGTCCAATCCAGTTAGACTGAAAGCGGGGATGAATATTAGTTCAGTTGCTCAACAACATGATTTGATAATATAAAAAAACAAGGTTTAAAAGATCCTACAAGAACACTAACATTTTCTAAAGAGGGTAAACCATCCAATGAATTTAAATTCAATTTTTTCCCCAAAATATTGAACCTTCTCATAAATCTAGAGGTCCAACAACGTATATAGAAGCAGTTGTAGAACTATGACGTGGAAAATATGGTGTACGTGCCATGATGTTGCACTGCTTTATTCTATTATTTTCATTTTTTCTTAATGAGCACCCTCTGCTTAATATTCTTCAGAAATAACTAAGTCCTTGAATGATGAATTTTGTTATGGTTTTTGCATCTCATTGGTCTTGACAGTCAGCCCGTGATTGCACTCACATGTATAAATCATAGGTTATTTATGAATTCAGCTCTTCTGTTCAATAATATTGAAAATGCAGGACCGCCTCGTTGATAAATTTATCCCTGCAGTCTGTCTTATAAATCATGTGCATTAAATAATTAGTAGATACCAGACGCTTAAGGATTAAGATTAAACACAGCTGCTTATTGGAAGTTTTTCTTTCTGCACTTTATTCTGTAAGTACGATGGATTGTTAGGGCCACAAAAAACTCTGGGTTTTCTCTGGGTACTCCGAATTCCTCCCACATCCCATAGACATGCAGGGTAGGCTGGTTAAACACTCTGAATTGCCCCTATGTATGAGTATGGGACTGAATGTTTGTCCGTCTCCTCGTGCCCTGCGATTGGCTGGCCACTAATTCATGGTGTCCCCTGCCTGGTGCCCGATGTCAGGTGGGATAGGCTCCAGCACCCCCTCGCCCTTTGTGAGGATAAGCGGTTGAGAAAATGAATGAATGATGATTGAAGTAGCAATATTACAACAATAAAGTCAGATGTAATATTACAACAGAAAAGTCATAATCGACAAGATTAAAGTCATTATATTACATACCCTTACATTAGGTATTACGAATGGATGGCTAATTTAGCTAAATTGGCTGCTTTGCACTTTACGTGGATGTGAACTGCCTCATTTAAAATGAAAGAAGATGAGAATCTTGCGGGGCTGTATTTCAGAATCAGTTTCACGAATAATAAAATCCTTAATCTTTAGCAACATTATGTAAAGTGCATAAAGCCATGTGAATTATTTAACTTGCCTGGTAGCACCAACAAGATATTAGTTTAAATCATTATACTTCGGAGGGGTCCTTGAGCCAACTATTTGGCTATTGGTAGCCAGCCAATCACAGGAGGAGACTGACAACCATTCACACACAGTCATTCCAAGGGACAATTTAAAGTGTGGGAGGAAACGTGCTAACCCCTTGTAATATCACAACTTTTTTTTCCATGCAATATGTAAAATAAAACAGTTTAATGACTTTAATCTCATCTTACAATATTTTCCTTGTAATATTATAAGATTAAAGTCATAATAGCACGATTTTATTCTCATAGGCGTGTTCTTTTCCCCCCGTTTCTTTCATTGTGTGGCCTTAATAATCCACCATACCTATGGGCAGAAATGATCTTTTAATAATCTTTTTTTGTGGCCTAGGGGAGTGGCCAGCCTGAAAGTGACACAAGAATATTTTAAGTATGAACATGACACCCAGGAGCTTTTGGCTCACATATATGTCTTTAAGGGCTTAGGAAACTCTCCAGAAAAATCTCGGAGGAGTTTTTGGAGGATGGCAGCAATAAAACTCCAGAATGGTGTTTGCACTAGATCGTAAGCCCCGCAATGGGCGTCGTTTCTCTCTGTAAACCTTCTTTGCACATACACCATTGGCAATCTAATCAGGTCTTTTTTTAGCGTTTGCTTTTTAATTTAATCCTATGGAGCTATGCAATCATAAATGCTCTTCTGTTATGTGGGGATCATCAAAATCAAGGTCACCTTTAAGCGGAAAGAGGAAATTGTACATGATGGAATATTAACACCAATTGCGGGCGGATGTGCTTTTCATAGAAACCGAATGCAGAAGGAATAGTAATTTGCAGTAAGTATGCAAAATGATGAAAATCTTCAGCACAAACACTAAAAACATTTTATTCAGCTGTTTATTAAAATCTATCTGTCATGTTTCTGAGAATGCAGATGCGTCAATGTAGCAGAAGTCAATAAATATAAGTCCAGATGTCTGTGTGATTTAAAAAAAAACATCAGTCATTCATTGACAATCTGTATCCATCACTCAAAAAGGCATGCTTTACTCATTTGCACCTAATATAGTTGTTTGTCACTCACAAAGATAAAATGCTTTAGTAAATCACATTTCCCAATGCAATCATTTTTCAAAATGATTAATTTGGGGCATATTCACAACAGGAAAGTTAAAAGTAAAGAAAGCCATCGAAAGCAATAGATGTACCTTCCATTATGAATGGGAGGATTGTTAGCAATTAGAGATTGTGTCGAATCGATTATATTTTTCTCATTTTTTTGCAATTAAATCAATTAAATTGGGAAATCTAAAACAAAGACATTTACTCTTTTGTCATGTTTGTATTTTCGAATTAAACAGTTTCTTGAAAATATAATATACATTTCTTAATTAAATATTTAATATATGAACCTTTTATTGCTTTTTTGTAATTTAAACAAATTTAAAAAAAATCTAAATTCAAGCTCTCATTTTTTCCTTGCCATCCCAATTTGTTAGCTCGTTTACATCTCACTTTTACTTTTCATTTTCTAACATGGACAAACAAAAAAATAAAATTATTATGTCATGCTTTTTCACTCTAACCAAACCTAACTAATCAAAAGAAAATCAACCATGTTTACTCCACACAAATTAAAGTCAACTTATTATGCCATTACCAAATGTACCAACTTCCAAGTAAATCAAAATGTTAAATGCTAAATAGCCAAACTCAATTCCGAGTCCAAACACATTATCATATATTAAATTTTTTTTTTAACATTTGCAACACACTAGACAGTGGTAGATTTTCTTTTTTTTTGTTAGTGGCTGGTGGATCAAGCCATTAATAAAGGACCTTTCAAACCTATCCATGAAAAATAATGCATTCAGGAGCATTTGTCTCCATGGTAATCTCATTCAAAATGATGGAGCATTAGCTGAAAACACTTTTCTACATCACAAGCATCACAACTCCTGTGGTGCAAGCGGGAGAGATATTTGTCTGCCCACACAGCTAAAAGGGATGGTTGCAACTATTCAGAACTTTTGACAGAGATGTACTACACTGTCTGCTTTTGATACATATTGTATTAGCCTTTGACAGGCACTCTGTCAATAAAATGCTTTGAGCCTTCGGTCAATAAGAGACTGGGTTAGTCCACTCCTGTTAGGAAATCCAATTGGTGTGTCAGTCAAAGCGTCGCACTTACGCTTGCTTGAGTACTCTGACCACGTAGCTGCAAAATTCTCATATCTCGCAAAGGTTTCTAAAGGTTTTTGCACAGTGGTTCACCTTGTAAGGAGTTTCAGAGCCATCGGCGGCGAAAGACATCCAATCCACGACAATTTAGGAAAGGCGGGTGAACGTTTGATAATGAGGTCAAGATAATAATTGCAATTTCTTGAATTTTGTACTTGAACGTTGCGAACAGCAAAATGTTACATTGTAGAAATAAGTCAGGTCATCCTGAAAGTGATAACATGTGGTCAGATGAGTCACCTGACCTCGACTTGAATCAAAATGTCTCAAAAAGCCACAAGATTTGGCATGAAATCAACAAGAAAGAATTGCCCCCAAAGAACAGGAAATTGCACAAATTAATAGAAAGTGATCAGGAGGTGCCCTTAAATTACTTTGTTCCACATTCCATTTGATTCCAAAAATTCTTCAACATTTACAGTATTTCCACTTCAAAAACGTTCAACGTTATTTCACTTAGATTAACATCATTGAACATTATTCCCCTATGTTCAGCATTGTCTTTTATTGTAAATCATCCAACATCATTTCTTATCCACATACCTGTCCACCTCTGCCGATAACTGCCCTTATAAATGATTATGATTCCCCTTACAAGTTGGTTAAACTCACCTTACAAACACCGTACGAGTCGTACGGTGTTTGTAAGGGGAATCATAATCATTTATAAGGGCAGTTATCAGCAGAGGTTGACAGGTATGTATCCACTTCATGCAAAAACATCCAAATGATTCCATTTCATTCCAAACCAGTTTATAGTCATCCATTCTACACCATTTAGAATTTTTCCACTTCATTCAGAAAGGTTTAACATTTCATTCAAAATGAATTCTATTCATATGAACAATCAATCAACACATTTTTCTCATTCAGGGTGAGAATTTTTTTCTCTCAATCAAATCATTCCAATTTAGCAGTTCAGTTTATTTCGTATTGTCTGATCCCCTTTTCTGTTTCAACATTCTAGAAGAAAATCTGAAGCTTGCGTGGTCAGAAGTGATAGTGACAAACAAAACAAGAAAAAAACAAGTGGTTCAGCAAGACGCATTGAAACTGAAAAGAATACTCCACCCTCAGCTAGGACTGACAAAGGTGCAAATCTAAGGCTTGTGAGAGTTCCAAAACGTAAAGGACGGCTCACAATAAAAGCTCTACTTCCTTGACTGCTGGAAACCCTGAGGGCGGTACGAGGAGGTCAGTAAGTCTTTTAAACCTTCAACTGAAAGAGTTTTAAAGAGTATAGGAGGAAAAAAATGAGCTTGTGAAGAACTCTTGAGTCTCAAGTCGCGTAAGGTAGAAGTTTGTCGTAATGAATGACAAAGAACATTTACTCAATTCTATGCTTCTTGTCATCGTGTTTTGCTAGCGACAAGTTCGTGACTGCATTATGCAACATTCGCTTTGTGACGGATGGCTTCTGGAATAAAAAAAAAAGACTAAAGTCATTATTACTCCAGTCCCGGAAGAAGCTCGGCAGATGTGGAGGGGAGAAAAAAAGAAGAGAACAAGTACTATATATTCTCAAGTACAAGTTTGTCAGAGGCTAAAAGCTGATGACTCATCGGAGTCGGTGAGAGAATGGAAGTTAGAATGTACAGAGGGTGTGTCAATGAAAGCATGCAGGCTTGTGGGAACTTTCAAGAGCGTGGCGTGAAACGAGCGAACAAATGAAACGTCTGATGTACAAAGGGTGACGTGAGCGCGAGCGAGACCTCGCCGAGCCGTTCTTTCATACGCCTTCATTAAAAAGAACACGTGGGTTGAAGGCTTTGTAACATGTTGGGTGACGGCATGATTTAATTAGAAACAGAACTGCAAATGTACACTTGTCGACGGGTTTGGTGAATCCCGCTGGTCACCATTCCACTTCTATCCATCAGTTTACCTGTGGCTTGACATGGAGTCAGAATCTCATTCATTTTCAACACCGCTTATCCCGGACAGGGTTGTGGGGTGCTTGGGCCCATCCCAGCTTACTTCGGTTGAAAGGTTGCCAGTCAGTTGTAGAGCACACATAGTAAAAGACAACCAATCGCACTCTCAATCACATATCCACCGAGCAGGAATTGATCTCACCACGCACCGAAGTCAGGTATGGCACCACTACATCATCAGGAGGCCTGGAGTTTTTGACACAAATTCTAAAATATTTTTTGTAAGGATTCCATTAAATAAAGAGCACACAAAGAAGACCAGTGTTGGCCCAAGTGCCTGTGGTCAGAGCCGAAAACAGGGAAAGTTTGGAAACTCACTTCTTTGTTTTAATGCGATGGAACAACACACAGCGACAAATACTTATGTCCTCATATCATAGAAGGGTTAGGGGGTTACCCTGTGAAAATAATTTAGCCTCCTTTTAGTGAGAAAAAGGTGGCATCACTTGTCAGCAGTCGCCACATGATAAAAATATAAAAATAAAGAGAGAATATTCCTAGTCAAATTTGAAATGAGTTACGAAAAAAAGATTTGCCATTGCAGGACATTTTTTCCTCCCACAATAGTATTTATACGTCATTATTGATACTTATTAAAAACATAACTATGAATCACACAGTTCATGGTCTTCAGGTATGTGTGATTTTTTTAAAGAAAAGAAAAATAATAAGTGCCCTCAATGTTGCAGCTAATTCATTAAAAAAAGAAGAAAGAAAAAGAAAAAAAAAAAACAGTCAAAACAGCCTTGAGTGTGTGCACACCATAGTAACTGGGAGGGACCACTTCGCAGAGAAGCACCAGAACTTGTGAAAGACGAACATTTTTCCAGTCAGTTCAGTTGTTTTTGGTGCTATTCAAATTTTGTTAGAACTTTAATAGTGGGGTCCACTGTATATTTGCCTTAAACTAGTGGAGGTTTTCATTATCTTTTGCAACTTTTGGGTCAAAATGATGTACTCACCGGTGGGTCCTGGTCCTCTGCAAACACAGTGGTGATGACTGTTCCCTTTTCGGCGTTGGGTGCCACCATACCTTTATATAGAGGCTGGTTGAAGGAGGGGGAGAAGTCGTTCATATCCTGAGAAAATGGGGAGACAATGATGGTTACTGAAAGGCGATAAAACCATTTAAATTGCAGGGATGCTTGGGAAAGCAGATATTAAATGCAACAGGAATGGTTAAATTCCCAGTTCTATTCCCAGTTCCATTCCAGTAAAAATGGTTTGGATGTAGATTACCATTAATTGCAAAAAATGAGGGAATAAAACACCCATGTATGCACAATGTACCTCAGGCACAGGTTTCTTTACGACCTGACCAATTATGGTCGGGAAACTGTCGTGTTTTGACCATGTGGACACCAACTTGGTCAGATCAATGAGGATGTTTGGTTTATCCGATCCCTGAAATGTTAACGGTGGGGCACCGTGCTATGACATTTGAGTCACATTGTTGCCATTCCTTCTAAATGGCTGTCAGTCTGCTTTACTCAATAAGGCTTGCAATCAGGCAGACTCGCCACCTAGTGCAGTTTGCCCTTCGATGAGGGTAAGCTTTGGTGTAGACACAAAGACCCTGCTTATGATTGACAAAAGCAGATCAAAACGCAGTTGGCTATTTGAAAATGACAAGTGCAGTCGCAGCTGATTCCGCTTTTCATATCACGTCTCCAGTGGGCTATTTGAAGTATCTCACATTTGATTTCCTCTTGTATTGTTTTGTGTTTGTCTCATTCGGAGAATGCTTCAATGTGGAGATTGTCCTGTGTCCTACGTTTCACAATTAACTTATTTTGTACAGAGAAGTGACCATGAAGTGACCACACAAAACGGATGATGTTTGTATTTCCCCCACATAGGAGGTAAAAGATAGAGAAATCCCAATGATTTTTATTTTGAAGTTAAGCTAATCAATCAGCATGTCCCGCTCATGTCAAAATCAGATTTTAAAAAGAACGCATTTTTTATATGTATTTATGTAATCTTTAGTTCTTAAATTCTACAAAGCGGGCGGCCCGATGGCTGAGTGGTCAGCGCGTCGGCCTCACAGTGTCCACAAATCCAGGTTGGTCCATCTGTGTGGAGTTTGCATGTTCTCCTGCTCCAGTTTCCTCCCACATTCCAAAGAAATGCATTGTAGGTTGATTGGACACTCTAAATTGCCCCTAGGTATGAGTGTCAGCGTGAATTTTTGTTTGTCTCCTTGTGCCCTCCGATTGGCTGGCCACCAACTCAGGGTGTCCCCGCCTCGTGCCCGAAGACAGCTGGGATAGGCTCCAGCATCCCCCCGTGACCCTAGTGAGGATAAAGCAGTTCAGAAAATGAAAAAAAAAAGTTCTACAAAGCAACAAAATAATGTACAAGGATATTTTCAAGAGAAACAAGCAATATGAAAATCGTAAATATGGATTCTAAACACATTGGCTTGATCATGAGTAGACGACTCGACCTCCAATCCATTTAAAGTGAACAGTTATTCTTTCAATTGAAGATCTCTCATTTTAAATGCAAGCCTACTATTAGCATTTTCATGAGCAATTGGATGATTGGACATTTATCATCCTTTAGCTTTTTTTGGAGTATTTTTGCCCAATGAAATAGTTTAAGTTTAGTTTTTATTAGTCTAAGTAATACTATTAGATTGTCAGAAAATGTGTTAACTGTCAAGTCCAGGATAAGAAAATCGTAACATTTTAAAAACATTCTAAAAATACAACAAAAAAATCCCATTACATTTCAATCTTTGGAAAGTTGTACTCATAAGTAAAACATCACACTATATTTAATTGCTGCCTACTAAGCATACAACCCACCTACCTCAAAACTATTGGTAAATCTTTTTTTTAAATTTTATTTCTGCTTCAAACATCTGGAAAAGTCCAACAATAAAACATACTTCAAATGTTATTATGCCACTCTGCCAAGATTGAACCAGTCTGTGGCACAAAAACATTGGGGCTCCCTTGTGTAAACAATTTCATAATTTCTTTTTTAAATTTGTTTTGTCAATTTAACCCTTTATTTCCTATCTCCCTGACATACAAGAACCAAATTCCCACAACTAGTTCTTTCCAGCCTAAACCTTTTCATTTGCTTGCATACTAAATATGCCCTTCCAGTAGGACTGTGCGATATGGCCTGAACATTAAAAAGTTCCATCAATGCCTTAAGTCCCATTCAAAAAGAAAATGACGATGAAGCTGTCAAATTGTAAAAATGACGAACATACCAGCGTCTGGAGACTGCCCCTTGATTGAAAGATGAGCATTCAATATCAGCCATCCCAGTTAAAATGAATTTGATATCTAACGTGAACCATGTGACAGGACACAGAGATCTTCAGGCGAGATTGAATGTCAGGATGTTCTTACCGTGATCCGGACCGTGACGGTAGCAAGCCCCGGGGGCGTGACGCCTCCCTGGTCGACAGCTTCCACGTGGAAAGTGTAAGAGGCTCCCATTCCCAGAGCTGCCAGATTCTCAAAGTCCAGAGTCTGCAACACAGCCAACTCTCCGGTGATGGCGTTCAAAGAAAAAATTTGGCGGGCCGACTCCGACTTGATTCGGTAGGTGACATTGGAGAAGAGGTCGGCGTCCGTTGCCTGTAGGGGAAAGAAAAAAAAGCCCACAGGCATGAAAAGCTTGCAATTCCACTTTGTTCCTTGGGAGGCAATATTACATCACGGGGGACACAAAGAAACTGTCGAGCTTCACCTCAAGGGTTCCACTGCCAGTGTTACTCACTGACATGCTCGAGGGCTTTCTACACTCACACAAGCTAGAGTTACATTATATAACACCTCCACATATTTTGCAGCACTGGGAATTAAGAACATATCATACAAAGTAGACTGCTAACAGCTCAACTTAAAGGTGACATAGTGGTCCCTATAGATGTGCAAAGAAATGCCCTTCTTGAAGTGTCCTGTCTGTGAGCAGCGTGACCGTATGCTATAAGCTATAAGGGAGGCCAATTAGTAGTTGCCAAGTTTATGGATTACAGAAAATTGTGTGCACATGCCTCTTCTAAGAGTAACAGTGTCCCATTTTTTGCATGTTAGATGAAGGCAACCATACACTGCAGTCATTTGACATCAGAAAGTTTTCTAAAAGATTTGTGAGGACATATTTATTCCCTCACTTCTATTTTCCATAATTGTATACAATATTTAGCCTTGACTGCACATCTCCCTCAACCTAAAACAACCCTGTATACGTGCAGCATAATACAAATAACACAATTTAGAGCTTGTCGTTTGAGCATGCTAAAGTGCAAGTTTCTTCTATATTTTATTACATTTTATTGATTATTATGTAGCAGAAATACCAGAAAAAATTTTCTTCTTTGTCAGCAGTAACAGCTGACTAATCCTTGTGAGAAGTATATACTGGAAGTAGATGATATTGCCAGTTTTAAATTTTCAAGTCAACATGTATTCCAATTTTGGAATAACACAATAACAGTAATGAAAATCCAATCCATTTCGACAGGTAGGGGGCGAACCACCACACTCAAAATGGATTGGACGTCTAACACGGTCAATGGCCTTCCACTAAATACTTACGCTAAGCGTTAAGATGACTGTTCCCACAGGGCTGTTCTCAGGGACATTGACCATGTACGTCTGCTGCGAAAACACTGGGCTGTTGTCGTCGATATCCGCCACCAGCACCGTGAGGGTCAAGGTGGTCCGCCGGGGGTCCGAGGCCCCATCGGAAGCTTCGATAACCAGCTCATAGTGATCCTGGAGCTCACGATCGAGCCGCGCTCGAGTGTAGATGCTTCCGTTGGCGCTGATTAGAAACAATTCTGGATGATTGACGATTCGGTATCCCACTTGCCCGTTTGACCCTGCATCGGGGTCCGAGGCCTGCGGAGATCAGATATGCAGATAGAAAATAAATGATTACCTTTATTTACAGGCTACTTGACAACAAGTAGAAATGAGATGTTCTCGTCAAGTATTTACCACTAAATTGCATGATCTACTCTTTGAGCTATGCTATGATTAAATGTTGACAAGAGTCCGCAGTAAGTTGCCACAATGATTGCAATTTACTAGACAAGGCTGGGCATGCCAGATTGAAATGTAATCGAGACAAGGTGAATACCGACTGGAAATTAAAACTGATTCATCTATTAAATTGAGTGGTTTGGTACTCTTGACTAGTTGGAAATTGTATGGGCCAAGAGTTAAATAAATAAGATAAATAAAATCAAACATAGGCTTGTCATCATCATTGACTAGACAAAAGCCTAATTGTCATCATACCCAGCTGTGTGTGACGAAATTGGTAGTGCTTCTCCACAAAGTTCGCTTTCCCAGGCAAAGGCCCAAACAAGTGATAGTTTCAGACTCGCTGGCACTCTGCCGTGATGGATACATCGCATCACCTCCCGAGCGCAACCAAATCCCGGCCACTGCGAAAAGGTTTGCCTCGCCGATGCCAACAAAGAATAAAATGGATCGAAAAAATGTAACGAAATATGATTTTGCATGGCAGAATGATGAATTAAGATTCTATTCTCATATTGAATTGAATTGGGGTGGCCCGATGGCTGGAGTTGTTAGCGCCTTGGCTTCACAGTTCTGGGGTCCTGGGTTCGAATCCAGGTTGGTCCTCCTGTGCGGAATTTGCATGTTCTCCCCAAGCCTGCGTGGGTTTTCTCCAGGTACTCCAGTTTCTTCCCACATTCCAAAAACATGCATGATATGGGGGTTGGACACTCTAAATTGCCCCTAGGTATGAGCTTGAGTGTGAATGGTTGTCCATCTCCTGGTGCCCTGCGAACGACTCTCCACCGATTCAGGGTGTCCCCCGCATCAGGCCCAAAGTCAGCTGGAATAGGCTCCAGCACCCCCCGCAATCCTTGCGAGGATTAGCGGTTCAGAAAATGAATGAATTGAATTGAATGCTGTTATTGTTTTATACAAGTATGAGATTTAAAGCTTCACCATGAAGTGCACTAATAAATATATAATATCAACAGAATAAGTAGTCAACATAAATAAGTAGCCAACATAAATAAGTAGCCAACATAAATAAGTAGCCAACATAAATAGTCAACATAGATAAGTAGTCAACATGACTAAGTGGTCATAAAAGTAGTCAGGTACAAAAAGTGTCTAAAGTGGTTAAGAGTCTATGGAGTTTTGGTGTAGGTACAACATTAGAAATTAGTCTAAATTAGTTGAGTATGTTTAGGGCTCGTGAGAAGAAAATGTTACTTGACTGGCTGCACAAAAAAGAAAAGACAGCAACCAAGTCAAAATTGACACTACTGGCAGTCAAAACAAAGACTAAAAACGAAGCAAAAGTATTGGGGTTTAAAAATAACAATTACGACACAAATCAAAACAAGACAAATAGTGAGTCTTTTAGAGGTCAAGACCACGACAAAGACCTCACAACTCCCGGGTCAAATCACTGGCTCTATGATTCAGACGTTAAATAGCAATTTATGTGCCCGTCTCGCGAATCAGACCAAGTGTCAGTTGTCGATGACGAAACATCATTAGCATGCAGCTGCACAGAGAAGGCTAAAAAGATACATCAAAAGTCATAACTGAGCTAATACCCCATAGAGACAGTCGACTTAAATTGCAAGTAACATTATTTACATACACCATTAACGGCGGAAAGTGATAAATATTCACCTCCAACGAGCAGCACATTTGAAAAGTGAAGGCATTTGCCTGGAGGCTGACAGCAGCTGTTTTGTGCTCGATCTGATCCAGAACACGATCCATTAGAGCTGGGTTTTTCCATTCTAACACCTTGCATATTTACACAGCCGGCAAAAAGCACACCCGGGCAATGTGGGCTCTCATCCTTGCCGTCATTTGGGAGATTTGAGTTCTTGTGACGAATTGTGCGTTGGTTCAAAAGGGCAATGGCACTTTTGCTTATGCAAGGCCTACGTTTCCTCGCTGGGGACGCGTTCTGATTTAACCTTGGTAAGAAAACATGCTTATTCTTCAAGTCAATAGCAGTAAAGAAAGAAAAGTCCTTGTTTATTCGTTTTTGCTTGTTTTAAGAAGCGTGTTGCCTACAGAGTTGGGTTTGTTTTAAAATTGAGAAGAAAGTCAAGGACAAAAAGAGCTCATATTTATGAATTTGGAAATCAGCTTTTTGTTCATGTTAAGCAGCATTGCACACCCACCAATTTTTAAAACCCATTCTCTGCCAGATCATTGTAAATTCATGTTGGTTTAATTGAAGTATTGTAGAATTCATCCTAAAATTACCGCATTTGTCGGACAAAAAATTGATTACTGAATCGCAGATACGGCTTATATGCGCATAAAAAGACGACCTGCACGAAACTGCAATGTGATAAAGACGAAACGCTATAACGCAAGACAATGTGGCTGATCGGGTCGTTTATTTCAAAATAAAGAAAAGATAAACAGATAAAACGCTAAACACAATTTATTTTGACGTCTATGAATGAAATTCAAGAAAATAAAAAACAATTATCCTGCATAAAACGTGAAAAAACTCACTTGTGCCTGTCATTGCTCGCTCAGGGCGTCACCATCTGACCTAGGGCGTCACCGTCTTACCTATTTAAACGTGGTCTGACTGGCCAGACGCGAGTAGCCTTGATAGATGAGTTCGTAGTGTTTACCATGAAGCATATCCCAATAGTTGTTAAGGCTGATCGAAGGTCTTGCGGTCGATCGTTAAAATATCAGCCTTGATAGATGCGTAATGTGTATCTCATGCTATTATTGCACCCAGAGACTTGGCGAACACTATATCGCTACGGACATACTTCCTGGTTGTGCTTACATTACTTTTTTTATGAAAGGAAATGATTGTACATTTGTGATTATGAAATAAAACTAAATTCCGATTCAGATTCACAATAAGATAGACATTTCTTTTTTTTCAAATTGAATAATTTGATATGTTGCATTTGCAAAGACAGGCATATTAGCTTCCTTATGATATTACCCCTAATAATGTGCTTTTGATTCATACAGTATCTCAGAAATACCACGTGCGATGATTTTTCTTAAGATTTTTCCTTCAAAGTAACACATTTATACTCCCTATTAAAACCATCAATATGGAGGTGAAAATTGTAAATCAGGGGGCGGCTTATATGAGAGAAATTGTAAAATTTGACAATTTTAAGGGCGCGGCTAATATGCGGGGGCGGTTTACATGCGAGTAAATATCGTAATAAAAAACTGTGGTCTCCGACTTATTGGCTTCCATTGAAGACGATGGACGTCAACATCCATTCGACTAGGGATTTCTAGTTCAAATGGATTTGATGTGTACTTGTGAAAACTCATTTAAATTCACAGCAGGATGAAAAGAACCAAATGATTGGCTGTCTACCATTGTCAATTGTAATGGAAGACCTAATTAATGGTCTATTAATAGACTAAATAAACATTCAAATTCTCAGTTTGAGGCTCCTAAAATTAAATATTCATTTTTGTAAATTTAGTTAATCAAAGAAAAAAAATCTAAATAAACTATATTCTTTTTATTTTTATATTTTCTATGGCAATGGCAGCATTCAGACACCTTGTTCATTTCTTTCGCGTTTAGGAAGCAAAACCTGCAAACACTTCCGGTCTTAGAACAGAGTAATAAAAGATCTTCTCTCTAAAAGATTGAAGCTGTTTTTTCCAAACAGAAGACCAGGTGTGTCTCTTTCTATTGGAAAACCCTTTGCATATTTACCAGACCTGAGATGACACCGTCCTAAGGGACAAACTGCTTTAATAATCTTAATTGGCTATGTATTTTTTTTATTATACACAAAGCTATTACGTGCTTTATGAAAAAAAGAAGAAAAAAAGAGTGGACCCAGTAGTTAAAAATGGAGTGTATGACCACCTTGACGCATTGTAAAGTTTTAGGAGATGGCGTTTAATGTTCTCCTTGAGAATATAGCATCAGCGTTTTATTTGAACAGTACCTTCTTTGTCTTCTTATGGAAAGTGTCCTTGGTGAACATTTTGTGTGTAGGCCACACGAAACCTCCATTCTTGACTTTTTAGACCCTGCTAGATTGCCTGACTGCTTGAAAGTCATTTCTCAAATGGTGAACCTCATTGTTGTGTCTTTATGTCTGTAGAACTACTATAGAAGCACTGTGTGGAGAGTATAAAAAGCCCTCTTATTCAAATGCGTCTGCCCATCGGTGCCAGCGCTTACAGACACTATTTTTGCCGATTGACCACACATTCGAAAGCTAATGTTTACAGTTAACAATCAGATTTAATTGTGAAAAAGACACTTAAGGGGAAATTTTTACTCACGTATGGAAGGGTGTCACTTGTGCAACCAAGTGTCAAAACTACAGAAGAACACATTTATATATTCGCTAAATATATGTAGTGCACCCCCCACCCTTTAAAAAAAAGTTTGACAGTTTTTGTCTTCTGTGAGAACTTGTGTGAGATCCAAGGAATATTTCCTTTCTTTGGCTTAAAAAAAGTCAGTCTGACATCCCAGTGGCGAGAAATAATGGAGTGAACTCATGCATTGTGAATGATTGTCATTGACGGTGGTTAAGTTCTGATTTATTTGAACTGACATTGAACTTTAAACACGAAAAAAATAATTTCTAAAATCTTAACCAATCGCAATATTTGTGTTCGTACAATGTACGTATGCTCTGCCCGCATGTCTTACATTTTTGGACTGTTTACTAGGGATGCATTGTTCCTCACATTGAACAATTGAACCCATGAGAGAGTCTGCCAAGCTTGCAAACAAAATACATTGCAGCCCCAGCTAAAATAACGAGCGGGCCATTGTCTTCTTTTCACCAGTATTATAATTGAAGGTTTCTGGGGTCTTTTTATTGATCTATCTTAACAAGTAGACCAAGTACAGGGCAAGTCTTGACACTAACAATGGAAGCATGGTGTTAGTGTCATAGTTTTGTTCAGTCTAAATACAGACTTATACTAACATACATACATACATAACGTTCGTGAGAACAGGAATAAAGAAAAAGTTCTTTATTTTTAATTTAATCGTTCAAGAACTGCATGACTTCCCCTACATACCCCATTTCTGTCTATTCGTTCATTGATGATATTTCCTGGTGACAGTGTTAGATGTCTAATCCATGGAAATGGGATGTCTGCCAGGGACCCAGTCTACTCCTGACAACTGCAGCCGGTGAGCTACCATAACTGCATATTTTATGCAATCTTTCCCAGTCTGAGTGTAATTTGTGTAAACAAGCGTGTAAAATAATCAACTTGATTTAAAAAAACAAATCAGAATGTTCTTAATATTTGATTGCTATTATTGTGAATACAAGGTAATGACAATGACGTCATCTTGGATCTGAACGCCAATGAGAATAAATGCAATTAAATGAGCGTTTCTATTTCATTGTTACGGCTAATTCCCCATTTATATGCAAAATGGGGTAGTTACTCTATTACAGGAAAAAAAGCGATAAAATAAAGAGCAATTGATTTTCTTGCTTTATCAGCAATTTGGTGGCTTTAGATGTCATGCACCCTTTTATGGTTTTATCGTTAAACCGGCAACAATTTAAAAAAAAATATTAACAAGGTCGACAGCAAAAGTTAAGCTGTTGCATAAATACTGATATTGGTACTGATGTGGCAGTAAAATGACGTCATCTGCATCGGAGAGTACTAAGAAATAGCAGGCTGTTGCCACGCAATATGTACACTGAGATCTATTTTCCAACTCCTGGTTGGGTTGCCTAATCCAAAATGGTTGCCAGCTATGCTCCTGTGAATTTAAATGAGTTCACCTCGAGAAGACGTCCAATACAAATGGATTGGAAGTCTAGCGCCGTCATTTTCAGACGAGTTAAACAGTGTCTGATCAAGCATGAAAGAATTACTTTACCTTCAAGTACGCAGTAATTTAGTATCACAAGAAAAAAATATCGGAAATGTTGTTGGAGACAAAAAATGCTCGGTGTGACACTCTTGAAAATGAAACAGCATAAAAACGTCTTATTGGATAAGACCTACCTTAACTTGTCCTACAAACAGACTGATTTCCTCTTCGCGGACAGTGAAGTTAGTGGAAGTGGCAGGGTCAAATAGGGGGTCGTTGTCATTGACGTCGGTGACGACGATGTCAACTGTTGTTGTTGAAGTCTGCGGAGCGATTAAAAAGGAACATTTAATGGTGACTTCTGTGTATATTTAAACCTAATAGTGCTCAAAAATAATACCTGGCTAATGTGTTTTTGAGGAAAATCAATTGATTAAAAAAAAAAATTCATGATTCCTCATTGGAATTATTTGTAGTGAACTATATTGCAGAACGATTAGATCGTTCAATTAGTTGTTGATTATTTGATTCATTCCGGCATCCCTAGTTGGCAGACATAATGGGCCTCCGAAAGAAAACGTAACTATGATATGGCCTGCAACAAAGAGGAGTTTGACACACCTGGTCGAGGATTTTTTTGTTTTAAGTTCCAACTCAAATGAGGAAAATCCTGAAATAAAACGGATGGATATGGAAAAAGCTTAAAAAGATTTCCCTGAAGCAACCCAAGAGTCTCTATTATATTCCAAGCACTGTGACTGAAACGCTTCATCATGATTTTAACTGACACAAAGTGAATCTCCCCTTTTTATGTTGGATTCTTCAGTGAACATGGGCGATTTCCAACGTCTACTTCAGGGAAAGGCCGCCTCGCAACTGCATTGCTGCAGAACCCATGGCAGCACTCGTCAAAAGCGACTGGCAGAGAACAAAGGCGAACGCTAATTACGGAATAAACGCTATGTCTCAAAGGATGACGGTCGTAATACCGGAGCGGGCGGCCCTTGCGATGGTTCCCAAAAGACTCGCGTTTGATGTTTGGCCTGGCACTTGTGCGGCTTTCGTCCCCGGGGAAACGGTCTAGTTCTTCCGCATCCTGAGGATTCATCTGCAATTGTTTGCTTTGTTCAGACGTGATTACAGATATTCACGTGGGAACTGACACACTGGAAAGCTTGATCCACTGCCACCACGGGATACAGTAGTGGGGTATCATTAACATCGACGTGGTGGTGACAGGCTCTATTTATTTTTCACTTTGCGCAAGACCTGGAGCCAATTAGTGTCCCCGTCCTGGCGTGAATTTTCTCATCAAAGCCACTAGAGCCTGATTAACCAGGGTCTATTATTTATTTAAAGTCAAACACAGAGGGGATATTTGAAAGAAAAACGAGGCGTCCGCATGCTGGCTTTTCAAAGTGACAAGCCTGACCGGAAGCTTGCGATGAGAGCAGGGCGTTAGGCTTCATGTCTGATGTTAGCTTAGGGCGATGAGGGAATAAAATGTGTTATCCCAGCTGGTGATTCAGCCTGTGAGGTGGTCAGGTTTTACAGAGTTGGCACCTGAGAAGGCTGATTTCTGGACTCCCCTACTTGTCGCAAAAAGCTGGAGGGATTTTTTTTAAATGTCAGGTAAAGTTTAGAAATGTTCTCGTAGGTAATCATCTCAGTTTTTATACACTTTTCTATTGTAATTTCACCTATTCGGGGTGTGAGTGGGAGGGGGAGTTAATTGTTGAGTTTTGCTCACTATTTTTTTGCAATGTTTTGTTTGGCCTTTTTCATTTATTTTCCTCCTACATTTGTGTATCCTTTTTTTTCCCTTGAATTAAATATTTTAAAGCATTGATTCCCATTGACAGAGATAAACATAAAATCTATTTTAATTGGTTGGTTGGCATTAAATTCAAATTTCTTTGGGCTAGCTAATAATGGTGAGGCAAACCAAGCCAGGGAGCATAGTTTTATGCCTGCTTAAGCGTGAATGCTTCCTCTAGAGTAGTTATTTATTTAGCCAAGTGTGGAATAAGGAGGTGAATAATCATGTTTCTGTGCAATGGCAGCCAATGAGTACATTTTTAACATCAAATTTAAGCTGTTAGAACAGAGAGAAGGTGATTGACAGTCTTGGTGATTTGATAGCACTTATTTTAAGACATTGTCATATAAAATTGAGCAAGGAGGTGCTGATATGTCAAAGCAAAGAGCTTTTGGACAAAAAACAGCTAAAGTCTTAGATCTGATGTTCATGAAATATTACAGGTAGGAAATTTAATGTCCATGTAATTACATTGACATTTTCTGTTTGCTACAGAAGGAAAAACTAAACGCAGAGCTTGAGTTTTAGATCAACTCTCTAGGAAGGTGAAAGGAAAATATCCTCAGTTTTGTGTTCATTTTTTGGTAGTGCTGAATGACACTGATCAGCAAATCAAGTGCAGCAGCTGCATGAAAACACCTCTATTTTTCCTTGAGTTGAGGGAACACACAAAGTTAGTCAGAAATTACAAGAAACCAGCAAAAGTTAGATTTTCAGTTATTGAAAGCCACAACTGACTAATCTCAATAAATGCCACCTCAGCTGTTTTACGAGGGTCCAAGTTATTCACACTATGTCGAAAGTTAAGCACCCGCACTCGACAAAGAAAATTCATTTCCTCCAATTAATTACGAGGACGGCTTGGCGGACGAGTGGTTAGCGCGTCAGCCACACATTTCTGTGGTTCTGGGTTCAATCCCAGGTTGGTCCTCACTGTGTGGAGTTTGCATGTTCTCCCTGAGCTTGTCTGGGTTTTGTACTCCGGTTCCCTACCATGTCCTAAAAATCTGCAGGGTAGGCTGGTTTGAAAACTCTGAATTGCCCCAAGGTATAAGTGTGACCATGAAAGGTTGTCCGTCTCCTTGTGCTCTGTGATTGGCTAGCCACCAATTCAGGGTGTCCCCCGCCTGGTGCCCGAAGTTAGCTGGGATAGGCTCCAGCACCCACCACGGCCCTTGTGAGGATAAGCGGTTCAGAAAATGAATGAATAATTCTGAGTGTTTGTCCTTTCAGTCACTCGCTTCAGGATGTTTTTACTGAGAGTTGCCATGGAGATCACAATCCGACTTTAATTACGCACAGAAAATCCCAAGTTTCCGTCCTTGCCCATCTCAGTGCATTTAAATCTTTTCTTTTGTTTGCAACCTTCCTGGCAGTACTTGGCATAACTCTTCGTTTACCCCTATCTTGATTTAACTCCCTTCCTGTTGTGACAGCTTTCCATCCCGCTGCTGACATTTGGCACAGCACAGTCAGGCAGCAATTCATATTGTACCTGAGATGCTTCCGTCTGCTGCTCCGGGATCTAAAACGTGCGCAACATAGGTAAAGGATATTGGCTTGTACAATCTGTCCATCTATAGTGAGATGAATGTGCTTCTCTCACGCTGACTACTGCTTTTCTAGAGAAAGCTGAATTTGAAATCACTGTGCCAGGAAATGAAGACAAACTTTAGATTGGACAACAGGTGCCCAATTCATTTTAACTGGGAAGTTTGGAAGGAATCAATCCAAGTCATTCTCAATTGCAGCCGACAAGTTCATTTAACGCATTGTCTTCCATTGACAGCAATTGGCATCCAATTTAGTTGAAAAAAGGCTATGAATGCTGTGAAGGCCAACTCTTTTAAAACAAAGCAACTAATAGCTCACTATTTTCAACAAATACTAATTTTATATTCCCCACACAATAAACGGCGGCGGCAATAAAGCATCTTTCTTCTTACCCCACCAGGGTTGCCATCAGAAGCAGTGACGACCAGACGGTAGCGTTCGTCGCTTTCTCTGTCTAGAGCTTTTTCCAACATTAGAAGTCCAATTCTGTGTAGAAAATCCAAAATGTTAACTCGGACAGACTGCTGCAGAAAGAAACCCCAGAAGACTTTGCGCCTTCAACAGAATGTATTTACTCCAATTAGAAACAGTCATGAATTCGAGGCCACTGACTGCTGGGAAAAAGGACAGGTTGGCTTTTAAACTTTACCCTCCCGGATGCACAACAAGCAGCAGGAACCCGTGTTCTCCACACCATGAGGCACAAGTGACAATTTGCCAAAAACAGCATGCAGAATTTTCTGTTTGTACATGTGCACGAAAAGTCATGGCACAGCGTATGTAAAACAATGGAACTCAAGAGATAATCTGCTAGGACAACAAAGAAAATGCATTGGCACACTGGTGGAAGAATAATGATTAGCGCAACCCCCTGTTCTTTCATCCACTCAGCTAATTAAAGATTGTTGTAGACCACACTTTGACATTGACTGGTTAGAAAATTGTATTTTATTTTTCAAAATGCTTTTTTTTAAATTTATTTTTTCACGTTTGTGTTTTGATTTTGTTGGTTTTCTGTTGGTTAACTTTTTGTGTTTTTTAACCACTTATTTTTATACTTTCTGTTTGCTCTCTTATCTTCAAGCTTTTACTCATTCATTGCCGTTGACAGTCCTCGACGCCAATTCCATTTAAACGGAGATGGCTGGCTTTAAACTACCACGTTTCAGTGCCATTAACTGCGTTAGATCTCCCATCTTTTTTGACTTGGAATCAAATTTAAAAGCAAAAGACAGCTTTCCTGACAAGTAGACAAATTTGAGTCAGTGGACATAAGCCATAATTTGTTAAACGATCCTGTTGCTCGTAGATGAGCTGCTGTCATGCTAATGATTAATGTAAAAAAAATTGACGGCTATAAATTGACTAAGTTCTACATTTGACATTTGTTCAGATAAACAGAGTTAGATCATATGGATCAATATATAGTATGCAGCACCGAATTGTCCGGCATGTACAGTACTGCTCGGCTGTGTCTACTTCATGGACCCACCAGTTGATGCTCCTATACAGTAGTATGCAGAAACGGACGATTTAGAGTAATCCTGCTGGAAGCAGCTTTCAGAAGAAAGGACAATGTGGTCATAAAAGGGATGACACGCTCGGCAACGATACGGGACTAGGCTGCTCTATAAATTATCCTCAATTTGAGGTAATGGTGGTACTTTTCCACTACACCGGCTCAATTCCAGTCGGCTCAGTATGAAATACACCGTTTGCCAAGACATATTCAAATACATTTGACACTCAGAGACGCCTAATTCATTTTGAAGTAGCAAGTCGCAGCAAATGAACGATAGGGTGGATGTCTCGCCCGTCAATTGCAGCCAATGAATTAATAATGAAGTGGCTAATTAATGGTATGTTTATTAGCCCAATTTTTCAGTATGACGTTCCCAATTTAGGTTCTTTCAGAGTTGTTACCAAAGGGCGCGAGGGTCGTGTCATCGATTAACACTGAGTTAATGAGTGTGGCAGCAAACTCTTACATGTTGTCTCGTGATAGCATTGCTGATGACATATTTATGAGGAGAGTTATTTATCATTACTACGTCTAATTGTGGTCAAGAAATTATGTGTGTGCTGCTACAACAGAATGTTTTAAAATACTAATGATAACAAGATTAACGGATCTCATATTTTATTCACAGAATTTGAGTCACCTGATTTTGAGGATCTGCCGTAATTTTTTCAGGGTGAAAAAAAACAACAACATTGAAATGAAATATGTTTTCATACTTCAGACTTCACCACAGAGCCACTCATGCATGGTGTTATCTTAACTTTATCTTCCTTTCACCCATTTTATTGGATTGGATTGGATAACTTTATTCATCCTGTATTCGGGAAATTTCATTGTCACAGTAGCAAGGGGGTGAGGATGCAGAAATAGGAAAGGCATTTTAGACATAAATAGATAGGTAATAAGTGGGTTAATAAATAAATGCATGAATATATATATATATATATATATATATATATATATATATATATATATATATATATATATATATATAAATAAATAAATAAGATATGATCCGTACTGTTTTGGTGACCACATCATTGACATCCCTAAAAAAAAAATTATAAACAAAATGTAAAAAAAAGTATATTTATGCTAACAAAATGCTAACAAAGTTCAAATTTCATTGAATCAAAAGGCTCCATTCAAACAAGCCATGAGTGGTTTGCCGAATTTAAAAATAATGGACAGCCATGGTTTTACAGTTCAAAGCTGCTAAGCTGGCAATACACTAGCCCAGTTCAGATTTTATCACCAATGTCGGCTCCATCTCATTATCTGGCTCTTTTTAACCTTTCACTGTATATTTAAATGAGTTTGTCACCAGTAGATGTTAAATTAATTTGGAGTAGGGTGACCGTCCACTTTAAATGTGTCGGACGTCTAGCTACCACTGAGTTTATACATGAATAACTGTGGCTCGTAGCTGTATTTTGTCTTACATTTTATGGGATTTGGCTAGTGCGGCTTATATTCAGGAGCGCTTCATATGGTAGAATTCAAAGTAAATACAATACTCTTGCAATAGGGATTCTTATCAACCCATGAAAGGACAGCAATGATACTTTCCATGGACTCCACTCAGTTGAAGCCACTGCCTCTGATAGCTTTTATGTACCGGAATGCAACAACCACATCAATTGGCATTCTGGACCACACTGTATAGCTTGCGCTGCTATGGTGACTATCTCAAGCATCCCCTCTTGCCCGCCCTCAAGGGAACCTACAGAGCGGCAGACTCTGACGCTCATTATTCATAATAGCCCGATACAGGGGCAGCATATGCGGAGCGTCGGTGCGAGAATCTTGTCACGGGAACGCATGGAAGCCTTGAAAAATGACAATTTCAGTGGTTGCGTTGCATGCACAGCTAAAACGAGAGTAGTAGCTAATCAGTCTCCATTCAGCGCTCGCGACGTCAACAACGGTTCAGGTGTTTGTCGAGTGTTCATAGTGTGTTGAGACATTGTGTTGTATAAAAGGCAGTGATTTCCAACTAGAGCTCTGCTGTACATTATTCATATTGTGGATTTGCAAAATTACTTTTTTTTGGTTCAGGGCCAATGAATGTTCTTGCAATTAATAAAAATAATAGGGCAGAAATTAACATAATAACTGCCAAAGGACATCAAATTAATTTCTAACTGACACGGCTAGCATTGAATGATTATGTTTCTGGGCCAATGATGACAATATACATCTAATTTGTTGGAGATTCAGAGACTGGGAGTGATCGCCACGTCTATTATTGGCAATGACTATGCTTACATTGACACGTTTATTTGTAAGACTGATCAAATAAAAATTATTCACTCCATTCAGAATTTCCTAACTTTATAAAGCCTTTTAATCCACCTAAGAAAGTGTGTTTGTTGATTTAAATTTGGGAACAAACCATCTTTAAAGTATGTCTGTGAAAAATGATAAAAAATAAATAAATAAAAAACGACTGACATATTGGAAGCCTAACACAACAGCTTGTACTTGTTGTCGCTTCAGCTGCCAACAGCTGTTAGCCACTTGCTAATACTACTGTGGGAATCACAATGACAGAGATGGGAAGACAGTATAACTAACCGTTCCATTATAATTATTGTTTTGAGGAAAAAACAGAATTCTTCTCAAATACTAATGTTCTTTGCAGATTCAATATTCATTTACAGCGATAGAAATTAAATCCATATGAATTGTTTCAATTGGACTCAAACCACCATGCCTTGCGTGATCTTTTGTAAAAAGTATATTAATACCTATTTATTTTCTTCCTTTTTGCTAATACTTTTCAAATGTAGTCGTAGTGGGTAAGTGTGTTCACCACTTTGTCAGGTATTCATTTCCATTAACTGTTTTGTTTATGCACCATATGTTTGTGTTTTGTATTGATTTGTCTCTGTTTAAATGACCATATAATGGTCATTTAAAACTCAATAGACTGAGTAAGTGGTCACTGCAGTGGAAATCTATTCAAAGGTTATCATTCACTAAACGTATTCATGGGGGGACCAGGTGCAAGAGTATGTGTTGCAGTAGTTAGTCAAAGAGGGACGTCAATATTTAAAACTTTTGATCTCTTCCAGCCCCTCCCACTTAAAATTGATTCTATTATCATCAATTGCAGCTAAGAAGTAAGCCATAGGAAGTCACAAGATGCTAATAAAATAAATAAATAATAATTTGTCTATTTGTTCCACTTCATTACTTTTTTTTACTTTTGCATTTTCTAAATTACTATTCAAATAATATTTTTCCCCCAAATAGATGCTTCAGGAATATTTTTTCATTTGCATAAAATTATTTATCTGTTTTTTTTTTAAATTTCCCAACACAATACGTGCGGGCAACACCAATACTACAATAAGATGACACATCGGGGCAGCAAAATGTGAGGACAATTGGTGCTTGGGTTCCAAGATTGAGACCCCTGCATTGTATGGATGAGATAAAGAGGAATAAGAAATACATTTAGGGGAAAAAAAATCTAAATGTAGGCATAAAATGAGTAAAATCGGGAACGTTGAATTCTATAAATTTTGACAATGAAAAGAAAAGGAATTAACAACGATACATACGTTATTATCATTTTAGCAATAAACAGTAAAATCATTATCAGATCACGCATTAGCTTACCAAGGCTATTCTTTCCTTCCCACTTTTTCTTAGCCTGCACCTTGACACTCATCAAACTGACTCTTTTTTCTGTAGTTTCTCAGCCAAGATCCTACTTTCATATTCCCCTCTAAAGTTTCCCAGTGGCTTCCCTTTTCTCAGGATTGTGACACGTGGCTTTTCATGCGCCGTCGTCTCGTTGGCTTGAAAAGAGGACAGTTCCCCACAAAAGAGAAGAAGGTGCGTATGCGGATCAAACTGCACAATACTTCAAATGCTTCGGAATTCGGGTTTTATTTCTGGCGTCAACGCAGGTAACTGTAGCGGGTGTTGCCGCCATCAACGTAAAATCATCTTTTATGAAAATATACGGGCTGTTCACAGTATAGACAAAGATGTGGACTTACGTTTCAGAGAGGTTGAACACCTTTTGGGAATCTCCGCTCACAATGTGATATGTGATTTGATCGTTTTCTCTGTCTGTTGCCTGGAGGGAGACAAAAATGCAAAACCTTTCAAGGTCTTAAAATGCCATTAAAGGTTGACGGCTACACAGTGTGAATGGTGCAGGAACATATGGATAGAGGAGTGAACAGCAAATCTTTCAGATGGAATCTTGGCGGCTGGAAAATTAATCAAAGAAAAAAAATGGCAATTTGTTGAACCATTGACATTGTGAGAGGTTGAGCCATTTGCGATCACTATTTCTTTTTCCATCCACTTTTTTCGCCGCTCCATGCGTCAAGTTTGCAAAATTGTATAGTTTTGTCCAATTTAAATAAATCAAACATGGATAAAAAATATCACAGACACTAAGCATCCAAAATCTTTCAATTTCGCAAAAACCTAAAAGTTTAATGGCCCTTTAACTTCAAACAGCATATTTAACGCCAACAAAAATGTATTGCATCTCTCCTACTGATTTCCAACCCAGAACAATAAAAAAATAACATTAATGGTTATTATTCACATGTAAAAACTGCCTCGAATTGCCTCCAAATCAAAAGGAAGCTAACCAAAATATACAAAAGAGTGCCCCACAAAAGAAATAATTGCACACCATCAATAATGATAGAAATCAATTTCATTTAAACTCGGAGGACTGGCTGTGAATGCTTATGTTTCAAAGCTAGTAGCCACACTAGACGTCCATGTTTGGTTTATAAAACAGAAAATGTGGGAAAAAATGATCATTGTTTTCATTCATTGAGTCATTCATCTTCCATACCACACATCCTCGTAAGGGTTGCAGGGGCAGCTGGAGCATATCCCAGCTGACTTTGGGTGAAAGGCAAACTACACCCTAGACGTTTCACCAATCAGTCGTAAGGCACAAAGAGAGACAAATGACCATTTGCACTCAGTCGTACTGCCGCTAGCAGGAATCAAGCCTGTGCCTGCCCATACCAAAGTCAGGCGAGTGAACCCCTACACCATCAGGCGATGTCGTTGTTTTTTATTTTCAATAAGCAAAGTTAACAAGTGTCTTATATGCAGAAATGTGTTTTATTGCTAAGAGGCCAGAATCCTGAAGATTGGAATAATAAAAATAAAAAGCAGCTCTAAATAATAAATCAGTTGTTCAAATGTCTTTTAATATATCAGTCTTAAACTTTTCAATTAATTTTCACCCCTCAACACAAAACAACTGATGGATTGAAGTGGTATTTACCCCTGATACAATGCTAAATTATCAATTTAATAAAACGAGACACAAAAATCAATACGCAAACCACAATAATAGTAATTGTTATTGCCTGGAGGGAAACACAAATTCCAATCAAAGAGGGACCCTTTTTTTTTTAGATACAGCTTATTTTACCTGACTAATGTCAATAAGGCTGGCAGCGGATGAACAAAATGTATTTGCTGTTAGCCCTCACAGTTCAAATCCACAAATGATAAACTCATTTGACTTTGCTGTAAGAGCATAATAATTGCTACTTGACGTCTATCATTGTCAGTTCCATCAGAATAGTGTTTTTTTAGTTTGTATGTTTAGAGTCAATGACTCACCTGCATATTCAGCAGGATTGCGCCGATCCTTGAGGCCTCGCTCACCTCCAAGAAATAGATGGAAAGGGGGAAGCGTGGTGGGCTCTGGTTG
>NC_135397.1:10610000-10670000 GCF_051989625.1 Stigmatopora argus | reverse complement strand
GTATCGGCATCTGGAGCCTATGCAATAGGCAAAGACCTTGATAGGAGACATTTATCAGAAGCTGGGATTCACGTGGCTGTGGTCAGTGACCTTCTGCAATAACCTGGCGTCACCAGTCCTCTCTCTCAACATCACATATTTATAAACTTTAATAGCAAGAATCCTTTCAGGTTGGCAAGGTATTTTCTCCTCTCAGCTGATGTAGAAGTCACCTAGAAACTCCTTTACATTGGGATTAGAGCAGCCTACCACGCAATCTGACAACAGAGTCCTTGACCATAGCATGAGTACGTGTTCTTAGTAGTGCGCACACATGAACCTAAATAGCGAAAGCAGAAGTCACAGAAGCTTTGTTAACATGTTTGTGCCATTGGCATTGTTTCCTAATGTTAAGCTGCTCATTAAGCTCAAACCTGTTCCCCTTGAACACAGCATGCTCACAGATATATTTTTAATTAGTTTATCTAGCCATCCTTGTGACTCACGGATGGAAATGCCCTCCTTTAGTGCTTCTTAGCTTGAGTTAATTCCACAGGGGCCGTGAAAACTTGCCAGCCTTTTTAAAGACAGGGGAAAGTCCGAAGGCGAATCGGAGATTTAGGTTTATTGACTGATGTTGGACTTGTGTAGTTCTGGAAAGGACAAAGTTGACATTTCATGAAGTGCACTGTCTAGGTTTGGTATAATTTTTCTTGGCCAACGCATTCATTGATTTACATGTGTGTGTCTGATCTGACAAAACTTGCAATCCTTTTAGCCTTTAAGTAAATGAAAATATGAATTCAAAATAATATTATATGTTAACTCTAAAGGTTACACTGTAATTATCTTATTTTTCTGTCTCATGAGCTATTTTCTTGCGTGTAAGGTTACCAGATGAGCGGCTAACATTTCCACCTACATATTGCTTGACTTTGACAACAGTGTGCCTGAAAATTATTGAATGCAGACTGTTGGGTGGCTTAAAATAAGGTTAAAAAATGTTGCATTATCTATTTTAACATCAGTCGAACTGAAAGCTGTCTGCGGATATCAACTTTGGCGTTAGATCTGTGAGAAAAAAAATGATTTTGGAAAATTTTTGGGGAATTATTTAAACTGTGCCGCAACGTCAAAAAAGGTTGTGAACACTGGTTTAGGGAATACACAGAATTGCGTAAGCACACTGATACTTAAGAAATGACCAACACTTAAGAAAGCAATCTATCTTTAGGATCCCTTGAGTGTTCATTTATTTACAGTCATATTAATTCACCACGCAAAGTATTCTAAGCTTCTTGCAGCAGCAGTTTGTTTTGGGTGAGAATAGTATATGGATTATACCTTGTATTTCCTGCTTCACCATTACAGACACGCTGAGTGACACTTTCTCCCACCGATGAAGGCATTTAAAGAGATACAATTTGCAAATGAGCTTCCTACCACATCTGGCCAGACTTCATCTGTTCATCACTGTGCAAACAATCTAACCTGTTATCGTGTATTTATTTATTTTTTATTCCTTGCAAACATAAGGGGCGCAATTGTAAATTGTAGCTCTATTTCTCCAGGCGCAAATCTTGATCATCACATCAGCGTAGTGCTCGCTCCACGTATTTTACAATTTGGCAGACTGTTCTCCACCTAGCTGGACATTCTAATGCAGTAAAGTCCTTGGGGATACACCTTGCAGCAATTTGGTTGTAGAATGTCATTCTCAATTTGCAACTCATCAGACTACACCCTAGTCTGGTCGGCAGTCAGTTGTAGCACACAGAAACAGACAACGATTCGTACTCACAATCCCACAGCCACCGGGTGGAAATCAATCGCACGCTGCCTGCAACAAAGTCAGTCGAAAGAACCACTGCAGCATGGGGTCACTTGAAACATGAATAGAAGATTGAAGACATTGACAATGTTTGAAATAGTGATTTTTATTTTTAGTCCATATTACCAAATCTCAAACCAATTGAGCTGTTATTGAAATAGCTTGACAATATGGTAAGCAAGAGCCCATCAAGCCAATACAATTCATGGGAGTGGCTTTTGGAAGCACGAGGTTGAATTTTTCTCCAGATTATCTAAATAAAAAAAACTAGATTGCCAAAGGGTGTATTAGTATAATTGCTGCATATGGAGCATTCTTTGCTGAAAGAAAAGTTTGAAGGAGAAGAAAAACGCTTTAAAATAAAAATGACTTCTAACCTTGTCAATGCCATGACTAAACTTTCTCTTTGTTTTGCACCTCATTATAGATATATAAATAAAAGTGACTCTTTATGAACACAGAGTTCTTTGAGTGACCGACTCCATGGTGAGGTGTTGTGGCAAGTGACAAATGTATGTTATATGGGCAGTGTTTGCAATATGTTTTACAGTTCAATTTCAGTTTCACCCTGTCAGCAGCCTTTCAATATCATAGTTGTTTATTTAGCCTGGAGAACGATCTTATGCCTTGTTTGGCATGAGGCATATTTTCTGAGCCACCGGGAAAAAATATCTTGTCCACTCTGATGTCGTAGCACAGTTTGACATGGGATGCAACCTGAACTACTGTCCAGTCAGGTGCCTGCATTTTGCCAACGTTGCTTTGCTTGGTAGAGTCACTTTGTCTTGTTTATCTCATCTTGTTTTTATATTTGCTGGCCTGACCTCTCATAGCCCCTCACGTAATCTTGACCAGGGGGTTGCTATTGCACTATATTACACTGCATGTTGCTTGAAGAGGGGAATAGAGGGGGGGATGAGGCTTGTGGTGAAGACTGGAGAGCTCCATTTTTGTAAGTCCCATAGAGTATTGCAATTTCATTGCGCAGAAGAGCACAGTTTTATTTCACAAGTTCTCTCAGTTTTTTTCTGTCTCTTTGTGGTTGAACCATCACTATCAGTGATAAATATATTACCCCTAGCACATGGAAAAACATCCTGTTTCATGTCATATGTCATTGTAAAAATATATTATTTGTCAATGATACACATTTCTAAAGTGTGATTTCCCACCTCAGCAGTCTTTTAGTCACAGCCTTTTGGCATTGAGTGATAATCGATTAACATGGTTTAGTAAACAAGCTGTAAAGGGGCTTGAATAACTTTATTCAGCAAGGGAAATTTACCTCCCGGAAGAACAAGATTCAAATCTATGCAGGATTAAGCTACATTCAGACCGAACATGATTTCAACAATTTGTGTGGCACAAGTGCATATAAAGTCAATGCAATACAATACGTTAGGCGTATATGTGGCCCCAATGGCAAATGATGTTTGGAATAACTGTATCAAACTCAAGTATAATTTGTGCTTTTTGTTGGTCTTAATGGAGCTTTGGAATGGTAATTGTCTCAGGTAAAAATAATGTTAATAAATAGTCCAAATCTTTTTTAGAAAGTGTTGGTTGAGTCAAAATCCATGAACAGTATTGTGAACCTATTCAGTATGCCATGGAAAGTGTTTCGTTCTAAGGTCTCTGTGACACCTGCACTCGAGGTTTTAATTGGAGATAAATGGGCATTTGTATTCAACATTCCAAACAACGTATTTATTTGCATGGTATTTAAATATTAATTCTAAGAAAAAGTCAGTTTGTCAGCAAGGCATGGTGTTTTCTTCATATCATTGCCCTGATGGGGAAGTATTTCCCATGTCTACAACTAAAAGCACAGCCGCATACACTCTAAAGAATTTGCCTGAGTTCATCATCTGAGGAGAAAAAACTGTGAAATATTCATTAGCCTAGTCTTTGGCCTTGCATATTTGATAGGCCTAAAAGGTATTTGCAGCAGCCAGGTAGATGAGCATTACATGACCTTGCTGTTCAAAACAATCCTCTTAATATTCTCAAATAGCTATCAACAAAACACCATCAAAACAGCAGAAAGTTATAGTATATTTATGAAGGGTGTTTAGAAAAACAATTGCTATATTATGTTCCACAATTTTTGCATCAATTCAAAATCCATCGGAAACAATCTTTGCATGTTTCTGGTGGAAATAGACAATTGGCCCTTTTATCTAGCGCTTTTCTTCTGCTGCTTTAATATAACATCCTGCTTGAGCTAAATTGTATCCATAAATTTAATGGGGAAATGGGCAATTTACTGGGTCATGTCTCTGGATCCTGCTGAGTCCCCCCCTTTCAAGTCGGCGACAATACATTTGAAGGGTTGTTCCCTTTGTAGAGAAATGAATCAAGGTAATGGGGTATCGTAGATCCAGACTGTCGACTCCGTGGCGAAATTTATGTCTGTTACGCCATTAGACATTGGTTTGGTGTCACCGCTACTTGACAGAGTGCCACCCTGATTCAACAGGAGGAGGACAGGTCATATACTCTAGAAAAAGAACAGAGACAACACAGAGATGAGCTGAGTTCCTGCAAATTATACTATAATCTCCAGCTTTGAGTCCCTTGATAGTCAGAATTGCTTCAAGCTGTTTATTTTTGTTTTGTCTCGGAAGGCACTTTTGTAAATGAGGGCACATGTTGATGGGAATTGGCTCTCTAATAGTGTAGTGTTGATAGCTGCCAGTGTGGGTCATTTGGACATGAAGTCACGTCCTTCATCATTCCTGAGTACAAACCCATCGTGGGGGCCGTTACTGCCTGAGATGTTTCTTTTCCTTCCAGATGTGGGACATTTTCCCAGTCTTTGTTGCCATTATCTTGGAAAAGTTTCTCCTCGATTTTGACTTTGATGAATGCATGCTCTTTGGAAAACTGTGATGCTATTGATTATCATGCCATATAGGTGAACACTGGAACAGTGATGTGTAGTGAATAATTGTGAAGATAAGGAAGACACTATGTGCCATTTCTGATCCATTTTCTCATCACTCTCATCATCGATACCCTTGACCTATTCACTGGAAAACACAATAAATGACAAGATGCATTGAGAAACTCCATTTTCTGTCATCCCTATTTCAAATTAGTCTGTTAAGTGGAAATAAATATCAAATAATATCGGACATTTTGGTCCGATAGCCACAAACTGCATAACAGAAGTTGTTTCCAATACACGGTATATGCATATTGGCTTTCTTGTGGGTTGTGTGTGTGTGTGTGTGTGTGTGTGTGTGTGTGTGTGTGTGTGTGTGTGTGTGTGTGTGTGTGTGTGTGTGTGTAAAACACACAAAAGACAGTAGTGATAGGTCATTATTCCACACTCACCTCACCTTTAATAACTCAGCATTGTGTACTAATCTGTTCCTCAGGGCTAAGTAAGAAGAATGTGTGTGGCCATAAAATATCAGGCAGCAGAGAAAAGCTCATATATCTGAACCTAATGGAAACACAACAATAGCATGAGTCTTGTACCTTTATAAACAATGTAAATATTGTAAATTCCATTTGAACTCTTGTTATCAAAAGACAACCTATATACATAATAAGTGCCACGTATGTTATGCTTTATTAATTCATAGCTGTGTGAGGCTTTTTGTATGTTCCAAGCAAGGAAGTGAGCACAATTTATCTTAAAGTTGCACAGTGATCTCACACTTGAGGTGATGAACCTCAAACCTTCTTTGTTTTACTAACAATGGCAAGCTGTAGTGATGGCCTTAATGAGCAAACTTGCATGTAAGCGGTTGTCGTATAATGAAATGTGCTCAGGGCAGAACAGAGCATCTAGGCTTCACAGAACACAAGGCATATGGCAGAAACAGCCGTCGTTATTCATGGCAGGTGGCTGGATGTTGTAGGTAAGTAAAAGGCCCTTTCACTGTGGGCTATGGTCCTGATGGAGTGTTGCTGAAGGTCTCTGCTGAAAGTAGCACACAGAGCACCTTCCATTAATTTCTCCGAGATATTCACCCAATATTGTACAAAGTACTTGTGCATCACTTGGCATCTGTGTCAGCTATGGTAAAGAAGTTCAGGTCAGATCTGATGGTCGGTGTCTGCCTAACCTTTATATAGTTTGCTTTAAGAATCATGCAGGGAAGGTTACATTGTGAAGTGTGTCAACATGGGTATTATGTGATTAAACTGATGGACTGATGGTTATATGCAATTCAGAAATGAATTTTTTTATAGCTTCTTCACATATACTTGCGTAGTTTCAATTAATTAATCTTTGTAGTTGGTTATTCTCACGGAGGTCGCTGGGGTGCTGGAGCCTAGCCCAGCAAACAATAAGAGGCGGCATCCATTTGCAGACACAAACGTAATACAGTTTCAATGTCATGTGAGGAAAGCATCTTTTTTCGTTGCTTTTTTTGTGATTTTCTTGATGTGCCCACAAAACAATGCTAACTGTGGAAAAGTGGAAGATTAGACTTATGTTGCTATACAACTACTGTGACCCAGTAAAAAAAGGTAGACACATAAATGTCCTGTCTTTAAATAGTGTTCATATCTCATTTTCACATTGAAAGTAAGATAGGCAATGAATCATTATGATTTTCCTGCCAACTTGGATGGTAAAACCAATAAATAACTATGTAATTACAAGTTATGGCCTGATTTTGCATCCCACTCACAGGTCAAATTAAGGAATGAGCAGCAATTACTATCATTAAATGCTAATAGCATTCGCATACTTTACCAAAAACACGTGAGAGACACTAAGAAATACTCAAATTATATTATTCATTCTTTACTTTATTATGAGTTTACTTCACATCTAGCTATAAGTTCCCACCAAGTCTTGGTGTGCTGAAGAAATATTCTGAATTCAAGCTACAATTTATTTACATGGCCCCAAATCACCAAAAGATCTCAAATGGAATCACAAACAAACATTCATCATTCATTCATATTCTGTACTGCTTATCCTCATAAGGGACGCTTAGGGTGCTGGAGCCTGGGTTCTTCTTTTTTCTCGCCAGCAAACTTTCTAAACATGCTTCATGAAAAGCTGAATGTTCTCAATCTTCCATTGTCCAATGAGACACACTTGTATTGGATGAGTCTGGTTGACAGATGTGCACCTCCTGTGATCAATTTGTAGGAGTGGCGGGATAGCATTACAGCGGTGTGATGATCGTGCTTGCCAATCAAATTAATGTACTTCTGTGGCATGGCTGTTGCAGCAGAATGCAAAACATAGTCTACGCAGATGCAAGCTACAAAGCACTATTTGTCCCCACTTTGAAAGATAAGGCAGAAAATGCCAGATCATCTTTTTTCTCCCGCGCTTCCTTTCTTGACGGTTTCAATCGTGAAACAAGCTGATCTTTATCACGCTCCTATAGCCTTGACTTCTGTCACCATAACTGGCTAGGCTCTACTACATCACTCTAACCCAGTGACAGTTGGACAAGCCATTATGAAATGACCTTGGTGAAGTGTCAGTAGGGCCATCGCATTGCTGAAACAGTATTACCACGAAGTGAGCAATTTTCCCTTCACCAGCAGCATCTTTGCTGACAAGGTGGGGAAGGCATCTGGCACAAATGAGGACGGGAGAGGTGGTAATAGACAACCCTTTGTAAAGGAAAAACAAAACAAAAACTCATCCACTTTAATGATATCTTAAGCAAAACTGAATACGTACTAGATTAATAAAAGCTAAATTTTGCCTCATTTTGAATTCCCTTGCAAGGCAGTTTCATTAGACTACATGATTATTTATCTTCATAGCAGAATGGATTTCATTAAAAACTACAGAGAGCCATTTGTTCTGAAGCCAGGCTGATTTTGTGACACCTGAGAAGTGAAAGGGTAATTCCACAGCTGTAATTATTTTGGGAACAATATCACTTAGGCATTTTTGCCTTCTAAAGTAGTAAGGTGACACAATGATTGCTACTTTTGTTGTAATCAGGTGTTCCACTCTTAGCCATCTTTCATATCCTCTGGCTCTGTTTTGGCTTAGTGCAAACACTAAAGCACCTCTGCTTCTACGTGGATGAAGACACTATCATGTGATCTTTGCTGCTTGCCTGTGTATGAGCCGGCAAAGGAAATGCATTGTCTTTCTCGTCTGAACAGTGCAGTCTTAATGAATAGATGATTGTGGGTTGGAAAGTGCTGGACAATTTTCTAAAGGAGCATTTCCTCATCTTATGTAAACACATAACTTTACGATCTAAAAAAGAAGGTTAAAGTTATAGAACAGATTTTAAGAAAAAATACGGTATGTTCATCAAAATGATCCTGTTTTTGGTGGAAGCAACTTAATCACAAAATATAAATAACAATGCAATGGAAATCATTCTGGTGTTCTCAAAAAAAACACTGACGTTGATGACCTTGCAGCTAGTCAGCGAGGTGATGCCGGGATTCTGTCAGGCTTCAGTATCCTGCAGCCATTTGTTCACTGGCGCACAATTTTAACATGCAATGATGATGTGCAACGTGCTGTGCAAACCTTGAGTGTTGAGTGACCACCATAAATCTGACAACAGAATGAATGTATTTCAAAAACAAAACCCAAAAAGGATAAATAGAGAAAAAAAGAGCTGCACACAGTAATCCACTGCAGGCTTCTTTGTTTCACTATTCTTTCTTGTCTGAGTGGCGGAGCTGGCGTGCTGGGAAGATAGTGTTTGGATTCAGGATACATTTATCTCAAGTTCAGCTCACTGCACCCTTAAAGAACTGGTCCTGACAGACAGGCCACTTCGCCAGTGTCAGAGTATGAAAGGCATGACTGAACAATCTTTAGTCATTATGTTGACTTTTGGAAATTTTGGAAGTGCTCCAATGGGAAACATCTTGAACCTTTGGTGCAATGCGAAATCAATTTGGAAATCCTCCATGTAACTTGTTTTTTTGTTTTCTATTAGAAATGTCTGTTTTTCCATTCATCAGAACTAGTCTTTCAGAAATGACACAGGCAAAACATTAACAAGTATTACAAAGCATGTGTTTAACAGCGAAAAAAAATAGATACAAGCATGCAAATAAAGAAATATTCTATGATGTATCTGCTTCCTACAAAGAACTAACTAATGTTACTATGTCTGTGCTGAGGAGGAGCAGCAAAGACAAGAGCAAGTCCTTACACACTCATCCCGGGATACAGCAGCTCAAGTAATTAGCACATGAATTATTTCTATGTAATGACACGCCTCAGTGCCTTTTGACTTTGCTCTTGTTTGAGCGACGTCTCCATGTCTGAGGCCCAAATGAGATATTTGCCAAACGTCAGCCCTCCTCAGTCAGATGGCACTTTAGCCTGTCCCCTAATCAAAAGTAGATGGCATAGCAATTTGGCCATGCAAGATTTAGCTTTGTTTGCTAACAACCTTGACAAGGGTACACCCTAATTGAGCAGCTTGTTAAGATGCTAAGCTGAGATTTATCAGTGTGGGGCTCATTAAGAGGGGAAGGCAGCTATCAAACTTTACTATGCACCTGTCCATGCAAGTCATTGGTTTTGAAAATAATCACTTAACCATGATCATCTCTCTGTAACAAATCAGCATTGATGGTTTCTGGTGTGTCTGACTGGAGCAAACAAGTGTTTTAATAGTCCACTGAAGTTAAGTAAACAAATACATTATTGGCAAAACGATTCTCTTTTGATGAGGATTTTGATGATGCAGAAACCCTACCCCAACCCTCCATCCCAATCTCTCTTGGGTTTACATTATTATCCCCTGGATTTACTAAATCAAAAAGGATTGGGTTTTGCAGATTAGTATTCAACACATTACTCTCCCTCTTCACTGTAATGCTGTTGTGATTCAGTAATGGGCTGAGAGCAAATGAGAGCCTTGCAGCTAGAAGTGGGACACTGAGGTTTTTTTTTTCCTCGATGATTATGAATTATTTGTACAAATGTTTGGCTCTTAAATACTCCACCCATAGTACAACCAATGTTACGGGTGACTAGATCAATGACTTAAGATGCATCACAAAATTTGAATGTCGGTTTATTATCACAAACAGTTTACATTCCTAAATTCCCACAACATCAGGATAAACCAGCCAGACAAAGCAACAGTTTTTATATGTTAATGGAAAAAGGATCCAGCATAGCTATGTCTCTTGTAAGGTTAAGCGGTACAAAGAACGTATAGGTGAATAAGTCCCATAATATAGCAATAAATGACTTGTAAGAACTTACATGCCAACAAAAATTTAACAATTTAAACATTCATATTAGGTTTTTGAGGCTCTGGTTGCAGCAGTTGGTGGAGAATGTATGGAGTGGCCCACTGTAAAAGCATCTTGTGGCTACCAATTTTCCTGAGGAGGCAATTTGCTTTTTACTTTCTTCACACTGTCCACCAACAATCTGTCTGTGCTGCATTGTGGTTGATTGAATGCCCCTTTCTATGCCAGTCCCATTAAGTTCTCAAGGTGCCACTTTTGTCAGATCTGCTCGACCAAATTTTCTCTCCTATAGGAAATATCAGAAAAAAGTTTTGATACAATGGGTCACAGTTAGAAATAGTGCTATGTTTTCCTCTCACGTACGAACACAAATATTTGATTTTGAGTATCTCTTGCATTTTTAGCCAAGAGGCTTTCTTTATGTTCTTGCAAACCCTGCAGGGAAACTGATTTAGTCTTCTAAAAAAAATCTAAACATTCCCTTTTAATTAAAAAATAAACTTGATTAAATCATGTTTCTGGAAAATTTGCTATGAAGAGTGAGTCAAGGGTAATGTTTAGTCTTAATAATTGTACTTAATATGCCATCATGTTAGAGTGGTGAATGTGTAGGTAAAGCTAACTTGAAAATATTTTTCAAACTAACATTTGCACATCTTTGCTTGCTATATGAACTGCATTTGATTATCATTACACAGGTTTCCATTCATAGAATGTGCTACAATCTGTTTTTATTCTGGCATATTGATGAAACTTATAATTATGCAGTTAATAATCACCAGTGTTTGTGTCACCAAACTAAATATATCTTGACTGTATTACAAAAAGCAATCATAATCAATAATATAATAAATAAATAAATCAACGATGCACATACTTGATCTGGCACTGTCAGGATGATGTTAATTAAAAATAGATGTTAATAAGCGTTTTTGTCAGTGGGTATTTTTTGTCCTAATTAAATTTCTTGTCAGCAACCTCTTCATACATAAGCCAATCATAAAACATGGACTATAATTACTGACATACTGTATGTATGGGCCACAATGCTTTTAGAAATGGCTAATGAGGCATGGACATCTGGCTGGGATTCTGGCTGGGATTCTGGATAATACCCTCAGCCTGAAATATCTGCTGCCAGCTGCTTAACATGGTGCAAAGTGTGGTGGTGCTGGAAACAGCTGTGGGGAAATCGAAATTCAATGTGCTATGTCATCTGCCTAACTGCAGTAAAATAAAATGTATGTATTTGTTCAAATTCACCAGGTAAATTGACACAACGGTCAATCCAGTATGACCTTCATGATGATGGTGTTCATAACCTAGTTTATTTTCTTTTTTTTTTACATTTAAGGCCCAAATTATTTTAAGACATCGCCAGTTTATGAATCTAATTATTTATAATTTTTTATTCATCCTACCCTTATTAATATGAATCATTGCAACTGATTTATAAAACTGCTACTATGAATTAGTCAGGACAGATAAAGCATAATATTAGTGTAGTTTTATCATTGCTAATTCCTAAAGAAGCAAAGCACTACAGTATTTTTGTACAATCTAAAAACACCTAAAACTGTATTCACTATGACTCTAATAGGTTAAGAATGGAACTGAGTTAATGATGTTTACTGGATATAAATTACATTTGAATTTTTTTTTTCTCATTATTTTTACTTTCTTTGCTTTTTCCTCATGAAATAAGGTTTTAATCACGTGAGTTATATTTTCTTGAGGGCTTTTGAGGGAACTAAACTCTGTTTACCATAGTTACTAGGATATCAAACTGTATATGTTAAATATAGTCTAGTTATTTAGTTCTATGTATATTTTATGGGGATTTGCAAACATAAATAAACAAACTCCTGAAATATGTGATGTACAAAATCTCTCCAATCACTATGAAATATCAAAACTCTGTAGATATAGAAAACATTCTATATTCTATGTCCTATTGTACCATAACTCCACACGCTTCTTAAAAGATGTGGTAAAATGTATTGAACTGCAATGAACGTATGAGTGGTGTGCATGAAAGTGTCATAATGTGGTGGTCTCACATTTATCATTTAAGTAAACACAGTACATTTCTCCCACATTCACTCACTGTCATATTTTAACAAATATATAGCTCACAAAGATATAATTGATTTTATAATTTCATACTTGATGGATGAGCAGACACTCCAGATACTATTTATTAGCATAAAAACAATGAAAAAGTCAATGTTTTATCATCTGTTCTATTTAAGAGTAGTGCTACAGGAATCATTAGCCAGAAATAAGATCAATGTCAGTGGGATGAAAATATAATCCATCAAGTTAAGATGTATTTTACTTCTTTCTAATTCTAATATTTAAACACTGACAAACACAATCATTGCTTTGCACATGACTCTAAGAGACCTTATCATGTGTTCATCCAATACCTATACAAAAGTTTTGTTAGTACACTGTCATGGCATTTGGCACAGTGTTGGTCATATTTAGGTAGGGGAGAATATATCCCCCAAGAAAGAGGTCATCAAGAGATTATTTGTACCATGGAGGTGCCAACTGCGGGAACAAATGAGAAGTTGTGATGGAATGCTGCTGCAGGCTCCACCACATAGTACGCACTCCAATTGCCGACTCTGATGACAGGGTTCGTTGTGTAGCTTTCATAGCAGGAAATGAAGACTTGCCACCCAAGGCATGTGTGATTGGAACAGCCTTCAGCTTTGCTGGAGTTAAAGCAAAAGGACTGTGGCTTTTTGGAGAATTGGAGCAGGCCAACTTATTGCTGAGTGGCAACAGCTGTAATGAGTAGTTAGATGCCAGATGGCTTACTTAAAGTTTAAGTAAAACGAACAGGGTGACATTCATGGCATGTAGTTTGATCTTGAATTTTGTCCATTGATATTGTGTGCCTTGTAAATAGCTGTCTATCAGTCATTAGATTTCTTCTCTTTCTCTTTAAACGATTTTATGGTCTTTGGAGTAATTGAGTACTACATGTCCATGCACTTGCAAAACATTAAAGGAGAGAGTACTCTGCATTTTAAATATTGGGATGATTAGCTCATTGATGTGATGCCTCCAGACTTTTCTTTGTGCAACCACTCCAGTCAGAAGATAGCACAGGCGGCTCGTTCTAATCGATGCTTAATTGATGCCTACCTCCTTACTTTACTGACACACTGAATGAAAGGGTAAGAAGTATTCCTTTAATTTTATCTCTTGAGTTGGCACGCTCCCTGAGCTCAGCAAGACATCCATCATACTGTGAAAGTAAATGACAGTGTGCCTAACAGCACTTGGAATGTGTAATCTCGCACCCATCCTCACATGCTGACTCTTTCAGTCAAATAGCTGTTTCCAACGCACAGAGCATGCAGTAACAACACATTCGTCTTCCAGTCTTTTTTTCTGGAGGTAAAATCATTTTACCAGTTAATAACATGTAATGAAAAACTGACATACAATAGGCCCAGACCATCACCCCTTATCCTTTTCAAATAGTGTATTGAAAAGATCGTTTGCTTTCCTGTCTTTTAAATCGTGAGGTGTTCATGTACAAAATTTATATAAAGAATGAATTCTTCGGGTTGGGGAAAAAAAGTATTCTTTCTGTTAAAGCTTAAGAGACTCATGAGAGTTTCATGAGGCTAACTTTTTTTTAATATAGTGTCTGACTCATGTCTATATGCCTAATAGGTTTCCATAAAAAAGAGATAGAATGGAAATGGACTGAAATCCAATGTCAGACACTTGCCAGACGATCAAACCACACATTAGTCATTGGACAATTTTAAACATATTTATGCCTGAGCTGGTCCTTTTTAAATTGTTTTGTTGAAGGTAGGGTAGCTGATGCATCGGATTCTAGCTGTGAACTTCTTGTGAACCTGATAAAAAAAATCTTCCAACTTGTACTTGTCACTGAAAGCTGAGGAACAACATTTCTGGTTTCATTTCTTTTTTACAAGGAATGCCGGGAATGGCGTGATCTTTTACAAGGACGATGCAGTAAATGATCGCCGAAGTCAATATTTGGCCCTGGAAATGAAATCAAAATGTTAAAAAATAAATTTCTGTTTATGTATCCTGCTTTAGTAAGACATCACTTGTTTTAAACACAACAAAAGTGCTGCATTTTTGTTTAGTGGATTTACTGCATAAAACACTGTATTTTACTCTACTTTATAGAAGTTAGTCTCCGGCGATAAAACAAAATTGGGCATTATGCCTTTTGTTAAATCTGAAAATTTCTCGTGTTTGATATTGAGTGTACTCTAAATTTACCCTACCTACTGAGTACATCTATTGGCGTTCCTAAATGGTGCATTTCATCCACATCCACGGTTATCATATTTATAGCATATTGTTAAATGAAGACAAATAAAAAGTTCATTCTTTCACCCTATACTTCCCATTCTAAAGCCCTGCCAGGTCTGTTTTGAAGTGATTGTGTTATGATTTGATGTTGACAGGCAGTGTGCTCCCCTGGGTGCCCGCTAATTTAAAAACAGCCATAGAGCAGCAGATGCCAGATTAGTGTCAGTCCAAAGTGACTGATGAGGAGTCTCCTGGCCACACTGTTGTACAGAAGAAAAAAGAATACTGCTTGGTGGCCTGCATTACTATACATCCCATGTTAGCTTCTAAGCTGTCAGATTTGCTTTGGCCTTCGTGCCCTCAAATTTATGACAGCATTCATATGCTGCTTTTTGTGCTATTTATTGTCTTTACTTAGCACCTGCTGTGTTGTACTGGTTTGATTTCAGTGGTGAGCCACTGCATTACAGGCAGCAATACCGCATATGTGATGAGAGAAAAGTAGGTCCTGACTATTAGAAACAGTTAAATATAATTGATCAATTAATTGTATAGTTTACATGGTACAATAGTGTTGGGTTCAGAGAAGATGAAATGGTGTCCTGATAAATACCTAACCTTATTATGCAAACGAGTGGGTGCTAACGGTTGACACAAAACAGCACCCTCACAATTTCAAGTCTGAATCTATTTATGGTGTCGCTCGGGAGCATATTTTCACTCTCTTCTAGTCTTTTTTTTGTCCTTTCTTGTCTGGGAAAAGACGAAAGGCACCAGCTTTTATCACTGTTCCCGTTCTGTGTCATGACTCAAGGGCAAGAAGGTGTGAGCAGCTTGCAGAGCTTTGATTGACTCAAGACCACAGGACACACCCAAATATGCCAACGAACACATTGACAGAACAACAGCCTTTAACTAGCTGTTTTTTTCTGTAGAAAGATGACAGTCTGATAGATCAGTAGTCACGAGTTAACACTAAGGGTTTCCTTTCATATGCCGAAAAGTGGAGCATGACAGTTCCAGGAAATTTAGTAGAAGTCAGCCTAACGTATATGTAAGAAGGATAATAGTCATAAATGTCAAATAACAGCCTGAAACGATCCTTCACCTTGTGAAGTAGGTGGATTAGTCATCATAAAAGACACTGATTTGACATTATCCTGTTTTAGGATGGAAAGTGTTTGCGGTGTGCTAAAAGGCCAGCTGTGTGTGGTAAGAAGGCTGCCACTGATGATTCTTGTTTATTTTCTATTCGTCTTAAGTTTTTCATCAAACTCAGAAAGTTCAGTTTGTTTCTCCATGTTTTCTTCTGTGCAGGCCTATTTCTTGACATCAGTAGTGTGGTTAAAGGATTATTGAAGTATTAAACTCAGGTGTAATGTTTATTCTGTTTATCCTTAACCTTAAAATAGGGAAACTAAACTTGAATGCAACTTGCTTGATCTAAGCTTTATGGCTAAAGGCCTCTAACAGTTGGTCACTAAATGACACAGTGTCACATTTTAACAGACTCCATCCAAAAGACTGTCCTTGTACCATACTTTAAATATACATCCATGCCTATTGTATTATAAAATGATTGGGTGGTGATCAATCTATGGTGCAGCCTGACCCTGATGCGAAGTCAACTTTGATCTGCCGCATCTCCACCCGCAACCACAATGAGGAAAAAAGAATGAATGGGTGGATGGTTTTAAATAATAGATTGTGAATATTGCATAGAAGAGAAAAAAAAACATGCCTACACCTCACGACTTTCCTTGTCCGAAAAAAATTGGGTAATAAGTCCTACTTGCTGTAAAATCATTAGCACCTCCTCTACACACGTACACACTTCATTCTTCATTATTTAGGAAATTAAATGTGAATTGCTTAGACTTAGGAAGAGGGAAGAGATTGGAGTGACCCCCAACCAGTGGCCTTATTTGCTATGTGATCCTTAGTTTTTGCTGGTGCAAAGAAGTAGAGGTCTCTCTCATCTTCACTGATAGGGTTCAAAGACATTGAGGGTGTTTAAAAAAAAAAAAGAACTCTAGTCAACTTCAATTACGGCCCCATGTAGTTCTCCCAGAGGTGCCGTATGGGGCCTTTAAGGGGGAATCAATGAGGTGACAAATTGTTGTGGACAGCAACCCCTTTTTATTTGTTACGCTGTGGTAGCATGCCTGAACGCTGGTTGCCCATTTATATTGCTGTGGCTTATTTTCTGCTAGTGGTTTTAATAGCTTGTTATCAGTCTAAACTATTTTTTAAATGCTTTGTAACGGCTGTCCACATGCTTTCTATCTTACAGATGGTCAGAAAAACATGTTCGATTTATCATTTGGATTTTAGTTTGGGCTTTAAATAAAAGCAAATATGGTAAAAGTGTATGACCTACTGAACGTGCAATATTAATTGAATTGAATTTTTTGACTGTCATTATACAAGTATAATGAGATTTGAGGCTTCACCACGGCAACAACAACAAACAAACAGACACAAATAATCAATAAATACTAACAATAAATAAATATGTGGTCACATAATAAGTAGTGATGAATTCATTAAATAATTCTTACAAATACTGTGTCATTATCTGCAGGACGGTCCTTAGGGGTGGTAGGTATCTATAAAATTTCTGTGTTTTTATTATTAATCACACTACTTTGAAATGTATTTACTTTTTTCCCTCTGAAAGTATCCCTATAGGCACCTATGAGGGCACGTTATTAATTCAACACATTTTCTCTTTTTGTCTATGCAGGGAAAGAGGAGTATGTTGCAACCTTCAAAGGATCTGAGTTCTTCTGTTACGATTTGTCCTTGAACCCAATTCAAAGCAGCAGCGATGAAATCACATTGTCATTCAAAACCCTCCAGAGGAATGGATTGATGCTGCATACGGGCAAATCGGCTGACTACGTCAACCTGTCGCTGAAAAATGGGGCTGTATCTCTTGTCATTAATTTGGGCTCTGGAGCCTTTGAAGCTCTGGTGGAGCCAGTCAATGGGAAATTTAATGACAATGATTGGCATGATGTCAAAGTAACAAGGAATCTACGTCAGGTAACAGTAACAAGGATCAACAAGATACTTCAATGAGTTATATCATGCACTTAGATCATCACCATTATGTTGTATATCATTATTCCAGACTCTGTAACTGGATTACTAAATCAAAACAAGAGGTAGGAACGTAGAAAAAAACTACACGTGACCAAGGATGTCTAGATGTTGTTCAAGGCTTTCAATCAATTCAAATTTTATAGAGAAAGACAAAAGTTGTTAACTCTAGGAAATAGAAGTTCAACTTTCATCAACACCTTTTGCAACGAAAGTATTTGCAAAATGGGACTTCATGGCTATTGATGTTAGAAAACCTTTTTACTGATTTAATCAATTGGTTGAGGGAAGACGTAGCTGTCATGCGGACATTTTATTTTATACTTGAATTGCCTAAATATGAGTTGCAAGCACTTTACTCTGGCTGTTAACTTAGTTTAGAGGCTGCATTTTGGAAGACAGTGAACAAGTCTTTGAAAAACGCATATTTACGGTCCTTCTCGCATACTGTACTTAAAGCACATGCATTTAAAAATGTGTTACATAGGCAGACAGCTAATCTCAATCGGTCAGAAGGATGCAAATACTGCATCAACTAAGCAGCCCACTAATCCATGAGAGACCCTAATCAGAATTATATAGACTGGCCTGAATTTTTCGGCAGTTAAATACATTAAACTGCAGTTTTGGAAGGACAATACTCTTTGTCGATTGAGAAAATGGATCTAAATTGTGCAAGCAGATCGTGGTGTCAGACTTAAATGTTAGTGATGCCAGGATTTTGGTCATTTGTTTATTATTCTGAAAACCAACAATCTTTTTCTGATTAACATATTTTTTGGATGAATACACAATGAAGAGGTGGAATTTTTGGTTGGGCCATTCTTTATTTGATCAGAAACCAAGAACAAACATGCGCTAGATAACAATAATAAAATGGAGAACAACTGGCTAAATAGGGCTTTGTTAACATTTTTTTTCATAATTATAGCCGACAATAAAAAAACAAGACAGGATTTTGCTTGTATTAGTCGCAGGCTCTGACAAACGATAAAAAAGTGTGACTTATAGTTCAGAACATATGGTAAGTTGACCTACAAGATGGATGCTCTGAGCATTTAAAACACATTTTAAAATAATTACCAAGTTATTGCAGTCAAGTGCTTAAAATGTTTATCAATTAGACGGACAATTACTAATGTAGGACGAATAAAGAAGTCTGAGAAACTGGCCCAGAGAGTAAATCTAAGCACTTAATGCACATATTGTTATCAATAACATTTTCATTTGAGGAACAATATTTGATAAAGATGGTCAAATGATTTACATACCTTACTCATTTTTTTTCTAAAACCATGTAACATATTCAGTAGTAGAATGTAGAAGTAGTTAATGCTCCAATTTGTGGTCGCTCCGACTATTGTATCACTTACTATGTAGTACACCATTGGCTGTTTCTTACAATTCTGTAAGAAAATTCAGGTTCTTTGTTATTTAAATTTTTAGCCCTGCTTTTTTCTTGTTAAACTTATTTTGCCCTAATTCCTCTCTGCTACTAACATGCTTTCTAAACAAACTAACATCATTCATGGAATGTGCCATTATACTAACAAGTATGGTCGTTGCCGTTTTAACAATGTACTAACAGTATTGACCATCATATTTGATTTGAGTAACAATCGTTATTCTGTTCACAGTTTTTAATTTCCTTTCTCCCCCTTTTCCACAAAGCACTCAGGCATTGGACACGCTATGGTAAACAAACTACATTGTTCGGTAGAAATCATACTACCTGTTTTTTTTTTACTTTTGAGTTTGCCGTGTTTTTTTTGGTCCCCCTTTTTTTTAAATTATAGACCTCATTTGGAAAAACTGAACATTTGCGTTTTTTTTCCTCTTCTGCTTATACATTGACTTTTTTCTTTAGTTTAATTATTTGTATCTTAATTTCTTTTATTTATTTTTGTACTTCTTTCTAGTCCAATTTTGTCTTAGTCATTCATTTAGGAGCATTTTTTTAATACATTAAATGTTAGGGACTATTTGGTGTCCAGCTGGCTTTCTTTTGGATCCTCATTGACTTTGCATGGCATGCTTTTTGCCTACATTTTGTGTCACATTAACCATTTGTCAGCACAAGTTGAGCTGTGGTTGTCTTCTTTGGTGCTTTCTCATGACTTAATGTGGTTTGGTATTATCCATAACTCTATGCATGCATCTGATGCACTGGCAAGTCTAGTTAATGTCAGTTTGGGAACATTTTCTTTTTGTGTGCTAATGATAAAAAAGAGAGGAGTGACATGCACGCTTAATTTGTCACAAATGTCTTTGCCCATTCTTCAAATTCTCCGAAATGATTGCGCCAAACATCGCATGTACTCCATCACTAACACCTGAATTATTTTTAGAACTATTAAGCATAAAATTATTGAATTGAGGTAAACTAACCCAGTTGACATTGTACTAACACCATTTTTGTGTCTGCCAAATAATTTTATGTTGCATTTGGGGCAATACTAACACTGTATCCTGGAAAGTTCACTAACCCTCTAAAATTCATTTCTTTTGGGAGAATGGAGTCCTCCAAATAACCATTTGGACAAAATAATGGTACAAAACAAGAAAAAAGACATGAAAAAACAGACATGAAAATGGGTTTCTGGAAAATAAATACCGACAGTGTCTGTGATGGGAAGAAATGTAGAAACAACCCTGCATAGGCTGAGTATGGTGTTTCTCTCGCTGTGCTTTGTTGTCTAGGTAACAATATCCGTCGATGGAATTCTGACAACTACAGGATATACACAAGAGGACTACACCATGCTTGGTTCCGATGACTTTTTCTACGTTGGAGGAAGTCCTAGCACAGCGGATCTACCTGGTTCACCAGTTAGTAACAACTTCATGGGCTGCCTCAAGGAGGTAAATACCACTTCTATGTGCAATCTAAACCTACAGTGGTGAATGAAAGTATCACTTAAGGACTGATCAAACCTTTTTTTTGTCCTCAAAAACAAACAGACACCCACATACAAACACAAGCTTTATTTTAGCTGCAGAACACAAAGCTGTAAATGTTTCTCAATTTAACTCACTGGAGAGTGAAAGGCTCGACTCTAAAAATATTTACCTAAACTCCTGTGGTTTTAAATACAAAAAATATAGATTTATTTATTTTTAATGGGATGTGGAGTTCAAAAGGTCCATCCATGACTTTGGATGTGATGAAGTGTATCCTGATTTTTAGTCACTCAACAATGGCAATTGTCAAACCTATACACACTGGATTTGAGATCCAATTAAAAAAGAAATGTTATATAATATTCTGTAGAGCAATCACACAACTTCAGATTGGTGTGCTCATTGTATCTCAATTTATTTTATAATGATGATAAATTAAGTCTGTAGGAAGAATTAATTCCTATTTCATAGGGTTGATAATGTACGCCATCCGCTTTCACTTGAAGATGATCTTAAATTTGCTGGTTAATAGAGTTCATAACCTGAAGCATTTATTTTTCCTCTGGGGTACATAAAGGTACCTGCCTGGAAAAGCTTCAGGGCAATCCCTGATACACATGCCCTTTATCATAATTATCTTAATAATTATTATGATTATTCCAATTGAATGTACATAGAGCATATGCACCAGAAAACCTCAGGGAATGGAAATAATGGGCAACTATAAAATGTCAAAGTACAGTAAAAGATGCTTACAAATCAGGTGTTAGGTTTGTGCTACTTTGTTGGGGTTAGAAGCCTCTCCTCCTATTTCCGCTTTCATCCCATAAAGTTCATATCCCACATAATGACTAAGACCACATAAGAGTAAAGCATTACATCTAACATCCATATAATAAGATGCTCTGTCTCAGTATCTGAGAACGTGTGCGCTCGTATGTACCAACAAGTACTGTACTTGATTGATGGAATGTTCCCACGTGAGTTTGTGAATTATTTGCGTGTGCTTTTGAGCATATTGGTAACCTTACATGATTACAGTTTTAGTAAAATAAAGACTGCTTGTCAGTCATCTACAGTTCATCGATGTCAAAAAACGATGCTACATTCTATCAAGGTGCATTTTAGTAGTATATACTTTAGTATATTGGCTGTACCCCATGTGTTGATTTACTATCCAAATACACACCCTGATGGATAACAGAACTCAAAGGGATCTGACAAAAATATTGGCCATCATGTGTATCTTGGATTTATGAATAATTCATCACTATTTTGATTATTTTATGTGTGTTTTTAACTCAGATTTTATTTAGGGGGAAAAAGACATCTCTCTTCATTCAATGCTTTTGAAGCCATAACATTGTTTTCCCAAATCAAATTGCAAACCAAGTACTCAAATCAATGCAATCTAGGTAGGCTAGATAGAATATCATAAAATTGTGAGGATACCTGGAAAAATTTGGGATACATTTGGCGGTTCTGCATTTTATTTCAGTGTTAAGCCATTCTATATGTTGAATATATGCATTTGAAATAATATTTGTATTCCAATATGTATTTTTAATTCAAATTCTTTCTCTACTACATAACACTAACTGGGACACAACTGTTGATATCCAATGTGTGTTTTGTGTGATCAGGATTTCTTTCACTGTGCCTCAAAAAATAGATTCACCTTCCCTGGTCTGTTTTAACTTTTTTTGTATTTAATAATGCCAATTAAATTAACCTTAATTATCTTTGACTGAGAACCCCTTCTCGAAAGTTAGTTAGGAAATGTTCCATAGTAAAATAGTACATTACTTTAATTGCACTTTACCAAGACATTCTGTCATTACTGCCACTCTTTTTCGTGTAGTGTGTATGTGTTTTTAGATACATATGCTGCCATTATGCAGATTGGATAATGGTGTGGTTATTGCTGTCTCTAATTAGTTTAAACCCCATTACAGCATCACTCTTCTTTCTGCAAAGTTGCCCTTGCACTGTTTCCCCTTTGGCACAGTGTAATTACTATTTGCTGCACTTGGATGTTGTCAGGGCAGCCCGGTGACCCGAGTGGTAAGCAGGTCGGACTCACAGCTCTGGGGTCCCAGGTTTAAATCTAGGTCGGTCCACCTATTTCTAGTTTGCATGTTCTGGCCCGAGATCAGCTGGGATCAGCACCCCCGCGACCCTAATGAGGATAAAGCGGTTGAGAAAATGAATGAAAAGGATGTTGTAATCAATAGCTTGTTGATTTTCATTATAGACATGTTAACACCACTTATCAGCTCACCTGCCATGTATTGAACAAATAACTTTCCTACTTGCTGTGGATGGGTAGATAGCACAAAATGTGGATAATTAATTCAACTTGGCAAATGACACACCTCATAGACAATAATAATAGCCAAACTGTATTAACCGATATTATACGGAACAGGGCTTCAGATATTTTAACAAGGGGTGGCATATGTAACATCATATCTAATTTTTTGGGAGCAGAGAACAAAGAATCGTAAACATACATGACACAATAATGCCACATGGCATTTATGTCCACAGTGCCATGGTCCCATTTATTTCCAAATAAAGCCTCCTTAAAGAACGTGGCACGCAAGTGTATTATAATGATTTGTACTGTATATTAAAAGAAAAATATGCACATTACAGTTTCTCTTTTCCTCACTTTCTAATCAGGTTGTGTACAAAAACAATGATGTGAGACTTGAGCTGTCAAGGCTGGCCAAGCAGGGAGATCCCAAGATGAAAGTCCACGGCACTGTGGCCTTCAAGTGCGAGAATGTAGCGACTTTGGACCCGATCACCTTTGAGACTCCTGATTCTTTCATCATCCTCAACAAGTGGAATGCCAAGAAGACAGGGTCCATCTCATTTGACTTTCGTACCACAGAGCCTAATGGACTTCTCCTCTTCAGCCATGGCAAGCCCAAACAGCAACAGAAGGATTCGAAAAGCTCCCAAATCCTTAAAGTGGACTTCTTTGCCATTGAGATGTTGGATGGGCACTTGTATTTGCTGCTGGATATGGGCTCGGGAACTACAAAGACCAAGGCAGTCAATAAGAAGGTCAACGATGGCGAGTGGTATCATGTGGACTTTCAACGAGATGGCAGATCTGGTAAGTCTCCTCCATCGACAGAATTATTAGTGCAGGTTCAACAGTATTTGCTAGCAAATTAAAACAATTTGTAAATAACAAGAACAGGGACACGGTCCAAGTAAAAAAATCGAATTAAAGTAGTAAGTGTCATAAAATATAATTCCCCACTCAAAATAAAAATGAAATACATAAATGAATTGAGGCACTACCTGGATGAAAACAAACAATTGTTTATTGGGTTTAAAATCTGAGCACATTTAAAAAAAAAATCATATTATGAATAATCTCATGCCATTTCACACTTGGGCATGCATCATTCATTTATTCATTTTCCGAACCACTTATCCTCACAAGGGTCGCGGAGGCTGCTGGAGCCCATCCCAGCTAACTATGGGCACGAGGCAGTGGGACACCCAGATCAGTGGCCAGCCAATTCATAACCATTCACACTCACACTCCTACCTAACGGCAATTTAGAGTGTTCAACCAACCTACCATGCATGTTTTTTGGAGATGTGGGATGAAACCAGAGACGATGGAGAAAACCCACGGAAGCCCAGTGAGGAGCCAGATCTGATAGGCCGACGTGCTAAGCACTCGCAGCAGTCGGCCATCGAGCTGCTTGCATGTAGCATTCCTATAAATAATACTTAATCTCTACTTTGCTTTCACTGTAATTCTCTAATGTACATTTAGCAGGAGATATCTTATTTAAAATATGGCTTGGAATTTACCCCATTTGTCAGCCTTCCGGTCATGTTTGCTGTAATACATTTTTGACCCCTCTCCTGGCATGTCCCCTAAACCCAGATTTGCTGTTAGTCCCTTTTGATTTGGCTTTCTAGGCATAAATTTATTAACATGTGTGCAGGCCAGGTCCTTGCAATGTGAGGGTGGAAATTATATGTACAGTTTTTACTCTCAAACTCAAGCTGGAATTTAGATGTCATGATACCATAAGGTAACATTGTATTTGGTCCTAAGTAGAACTACAATGTGCATGGTTATTGCGCATGAAAATTCTGTTGTCATTTTTACCACTGAATTATATGTCATGAAATCAAAGCCAAAACTTTTCAAATACTGGCATACTGGTGCTGTTAATATTGGGTCAAACTAAAGATACTTTCTATCTTTGATGGTGCTCATTATCCTTTTTGTCCACACATGCATGCTCTGAAAAATCTTGTTGAGCTTTTTCTAGTTACTGTTCGGTCTACCCTGTCGAAGTTTCCATGGAAACAGGAGGTGGTCTCTCCCAGGACCAAGACAGTTGCTGCACAGTGTGGTGTTGAGATGCGCACTAATGACATTATAGAATAATTTGTCTTGTTTTCATCCAATTCAAAACAGCAATTTGTTCATGCTTGAATACAAAAGGGATGCAAAAACCTCAAATTGTCCATTGAGAACACCCTGTTACAATTCAGCCTTAAACCATGCTTTCAAATCACGCATTTCCAATTTACCAGTGATGTTAAATCCTACAGTGTATAAAAGCCCTTCATCTCTTATTTTCCATTTTGGGATACATACACACTACAACATTATAGTAGTTGGATGCTGCATTTCATATGAAAGCACTACAGTTAGGGGACTTTTTCTTTCAGTCCAAAAGGCATGCTGTGGTTTACACTCCGACTTTATAAATGTACCTTTCATGATTTATTCAGTTGTGGTTCCTTTAAACCAAATATTTTCAACAATTATAATATCACTTTTACCTTTTTTTTATAAAGAAATAACACAATAGTTTTCATGGCAGCACACTGTATACTGCCAAAGTAAAAATCCACCAAAATTTGCATAAAAAGATGTACTGCAGCTGACAGCACATTAGCTAATGGCTGGTATGAAAATGACCACAGACCAGAGAAGCTCTTTTAAATAGAGTTTTAGTGTTTTTCTGAAAAAAATCTGAAAATTAAAGACTATGCAGTCTGATTAATTTAGTTTATACCAGTGCACATTTGTTGTTAATTTTAAATACTCATTTAACATGAATGATAAAGTATCTAAACATTGACTATGCCTGAATAGTGGTTTCATGATGATGACCTTATGAGAGCAAAACAAATAAATGTACTACTACTTACTAATGATGAAACAAACAAACAGAAAATAATAAATTATTGCATCTTATAAGTCCACCCCCACTTGTAATCATTAAATAATAATTTAAAAATCTGGTACAACTAGTAGGAGTTGCAATATTAAACCTGAAAAAGATGTTGCAATTTACTAGATACCAGATGTTCTATCAATACTCACTTACATGAATAAAAATTCAAGTGGACTACAAGAGCCAAACATAATTATCTGCAGCCGGATCATCTATGAGCAACACTTGAGCCGGGACAATTGGGAAAAACAATCCTTCTGCATTCATCTAAGAAGGCTCTTCCTGTCGGAAGCAAATCTGCCAATCCACTCTAACTCTCAGACAGCACCTTCTACCCAAAAGAGTTCTAAGTGATACTCTGCTTTTAAGTGAGAGCTTCTGGGCTCAGAGTGGTGTCAATCTCAGATATAATACATGGGCACTGCTCAATTGTCAGCCCCACTTCCTGCCATAGTCTTCATACCATTGCCACACACATACACACACACAGAGGCAGCACATACCCATAGCTCTCGCCCTACAGAGAATTCAATCACAGAGAGATTTGGCCATATCGTCCTAACTGGATTGTACTAATCCCGGGTTTAACACATTTTGGGGATATGTGAGTACGGTTAGGAGGTATCATGCCAAGTCTTGCATGACTACTGAAGCAGACACTACCAGAGCCCTACTTTCTAGTTTAATAAGCGTAGGGTCAAACATCTGGAACCTTTGAAAGTAACATAGTTGGGCAATATTTCCTCGTCATGTTTCAACAACTTCTGTTGTTCATATTGTTTGACCGAAGGTCTCATTTTTCCTGTGCCTAACTCAGATGCTGTGCCATCATCAGCTTTCTTATCTGTCATTGTGTTCTCATCCCCCATGCCCTTTGCAGACATCTTTATCTCCATGTTCTCATCTTGTACTACATTCATCTCCTCCTCTTTTATGCTTGCAGCTTTCACACACGCTCAAGCCTTTTGGCAATGAATGATGTTCCAAACATAGTCCTAAAATGTTTGTATGCGTTCTGATCTTTGTGCTGCTCGCCTGGTGATGGCACAAGTCCCCATGGGATTCTTTAGTGCCTTTCCACAATGTAGCTTGACTGTGTTTACACACTTGCTTTACAGGAGTGTGACAAGAAAGCAGAGCACTCTGAACCCATCTTTTAAATATGCCCACAGTCTGCCACTCGCATCAATTTTGAAAGCCTTCCACTGGACTATCTATATGTATATTTATATATTGTTTCATTATTCATACAGTGATATCATTCACATATAGATGAGTGAAAGAATTTCAAATATATATCTACGTGTCTAGGGTGCAGTCTGCCATTCGGATTATCAATGTCAAAGATAAATGAATGCATACAATAAGATAAATAAATCATTTAATGGATGATAATTTTACGATGAATTAATCATCTCTTAACAAAATCTATGTGTTCTGACCTTACAGTAATTAATACACTCAATTTTCCTGATGTTTACTTTGTGAACTGATGATTTAAAATCAATCCAACAGACTTTGGAAAAGAAAAGTTGATTAAATGCATACATTGATTTAAAAAAAAATCTTTTCATGCCTGCATGGCCTTGTCATGCTGTTAATTGGGGCTTGGTAAACTAAAGTAAAGGGTAGGTATGCCTATCACTAACCACATCGACCGCACTAAAGTTTGTGACGTATCTGCTTTTGGACGAGGAAAAAAAAGTTTTGCCAGTAATGAGGTTGATGTAGTGTGCTCATTAACTTTAACCTCAAGGTAGCAGTTCTGGCTGTGTAATGGGTGGCATTTGCCACGTGTGGAAAACATGGAAGTCACAACAGATGTGGCTGAAAACACCAGGGCCACGCGATTGTGGCAGTTTAGCGTTGGAACAGGTGTGTGGGGCCAGTACCCTCAAAACGGGCTACAACATGTTGGTGGGACGAGGGTAATACTATTATTTCAGTATTTGTTGAATAATGCTGATAAAAACAGTTATGCCGGCATGAAAAACACTTATGTCCAAATGTTAATGCTCGCTCTCATTTTTACCCATCCAAAATTTGACATATATAATACTGCCAATTGTTAAATGTAAATGTAGAAACATATCACAACGTGAATATAATATTGCTCCAAAATCATGAAAAACGGAAGAGGTATTCTCATTGTAGTAATGCAACTGTGGACATGCTGGGTAAAGCAGACTTCCATCACTTAATCAGGTTCATGCTACACTCCATTGCCAGCTCTTTTAGAACAATGTTCTGTTTACTGGCTGGGAAAGGCAGTCTGTTTGATGACCAGGGACCCTCGGCTATGTACTCTGGCAGAAACTGCCTACGTTGAAATTCAGCGGGCCATTGCAGAATTGTAGCCAAGTTCCAAGGGTTCTACCAGTCCATGATTTTGGGGGGATTTTTTTTCCTTGTCCTCCTATTTTGCATGCCTCATGGCTTGCAACCACTCTAATGCAGTGCAGCAGTTGACTGTTTTGCCGTGGGTTATTAAACAATGCCTGAATATCATAAAACACAAACACCGAGGGACGAATGTTTGGGTTGTGTGTGTTAGGGGATTTAGGAGATGACAAAAAAAGGCTTAACTCTAACTCTGAATGCGACACTAATTTTCAGTTTTTCTATACAGATTTTCAGCACATCAAAAATGTGATTTGTTTCTATGTATGAACATGATTTCATACCCTTGGGTGTTTTTCGTTGTGACAGCGACAATCTGCATAATTTACCATATTCTAACTACATATTTACAACTACTATCTAAACATGATTTATACAATTAATGATAGTTTACTCACATACGTGCTAGCTAATTGTAGCTGTAATAAAGTGGGAATGGCACTATTTTAATGGGTCCATTAAATGCCATACAGTCCTGATGAAAATTAATGAGGTTTTCGCCTTCCAGATTTCTACCTGTGTAGAAAATAAACTTAAAAGTTCTTCTCCCATTTTGTTACAAACAATGAAGACATTTGCCCGTAGGAAAAAAAACTATTAGCTTCACATATTTTTCATTTCAAGCATCTGCCGCTCAAAATGCAAATTATTATTAACGGCAATTTTATTTCGCAGCATCCTTAGCCTAATTCTCTCTCCAGGGAAAAACCTGCTTTATAGATCCCTGCATGACGCAGCCATAGGCAGTAGTTATTAATTAAAGATCCACAATGGCACCTAGTCTATGAGTAACAAGTTCATGTACAAATTAATCACTTTATTCAATTTCCACACCCGGCCCTTCACTTTCTAAATTTTACAGTCCAGTCATGTCCTCTGTTGTTTACCGTTCTCCAGATCGAGAATTAAACCTGAATGAGAGCAATAAATCATGGTGAAGAAACACACACACTCTTGTTGCAGGTTTATGCTGGAGAGGCAAACAGAAGGCGAGACGGAGTGAAAAACACTGCAGACCGTTAATCAAGTTCAAAAAGATGGCTGGGTTTTTCTTTTTTTTACGTCTGGCTGAAATGATTGAAGGCCTGCCAAATTTTTATTCACCTCTCTGCTCTCTTACAGTCTTTTTTTTTTATGACGGCGGCTTTAAGATAAATGAGATGTATTATGAGGAATCCAGGGAAAGTAGAGAGGAGGATACTTTGGGATCCAGGATTAGGCAACTAATAGAGTAGCTCCTTAGTGATAAATGTGTTTGATCAAGTCTCATCAGTCTTTCTAAATGAAGAAAGCCCTGACCCTGCCTCAATAGATAACACCAATTAGGCTAACTTCTCTATTTCAACATGTTTCAATGAGTTTTCTGGATTTTGTGACAAAACAAAAAAAGGGAGGAAAATACCTGTTTTTCTTCTGTTTTTAGGTACCATCTCAGTAAACACCCTTCGAACTGCCTATACAGCCCCTGGAGAAAGTGAGATTCTGGACTTGGATGATAATCTTTACCTCGGGGGACTGCCAGAGAACAAAATGGGTTTGGTGTTCCCCACCGAAGTGTGGACAGCTCTGCTTAACTATGGCTACGTCGGCTGCATCCGAGATCTATTTATTGATGGACAAAGCAAAGATGTGCGGCGCCTGGCTGAGAGTCAGAAGGCTGCCGGAGTCAAGCCTTCATGCTCTAAGGAGCCTCCCAAACAGTGTTTAAGCAATCCCTGCCAAAACAACGGCCTCTGCAGAGAAGGTTGGAACCGATATGTATGTGACTGCTCAGGAACTGGATACCTAGGTCGCTCCTGTGAAAGAGGTAGGTCATCTTTCTCGTTGTGGCTGAAATGCTAGCACTGCCTTTAATTCTTCTCCTGTCCGATTTCGAAGGAAATATACTGGGAGATACCACACTGATTTTCCCCAAAAGAATTTTAACATGACGCCACCAAAAAATAAACAAAACAGGAAATAAGGAACAAGTACAGAGTGAAGATTGAGACACATTTATGAATTGTAACATTCTTAACTGTGACAAAAATGGAACAATCAATATTTTTTTCATTTTTTTCCTGAACATCCTAACTTTATGATTACAGATTTTGAATTTAAGCCTTTAAAAAAAAGAAAAGAAATAACACTAGGCTTCTCTGTAACAATACTTTCACTTTAAAATATGTAAATCTATGATACTGATTTTTTTATTTGGGTCCAAAAGACAATTCTTTGAGAAGAAAATCATGTTAACGTACCCTTGCAAGCCGGCAGAACGTGTTAGGGAGCCTTTAGTGAATGGCTGTGTTGAATGACAGGTGACTGATGCACCTTTGAGGCAGACAGGTGGTCATATCTAGGATACACAATACCCTGCAAATTGGCTCTCTTCTTGTTAACCTTTTAACTTAGCAAACCACAATGCTCATCATTCCTGCTCTCTAGGAGACAGATACAAGTAGTGAGTCTAGGAGGGGTTTATTTTTATTTTTTTGTACCTTGGCTGATTATGAAACCCTCCTTATATGCTTAATTGCAATAAATATATAAAACAGTGCTTGGGCCAGTGATAGAGTTAATTTGGATTGTGTTATAGATCTACAGTTTGATATATCTCCTTGGATTACATCATTACTTTATGAGTGTGGTTTTCACTGAGTGCAAATCTCAGCAAGGCTGTGGTTGTGCTTTTTGCCTACATCAGATTGGTGGGTTTTGACCATGAAATTAGTGTGTCTGACCTGATTAATCAAAATCTACCTTGATCAAAACATTACATACTAGTCCACTGTTTAGGAGGGGCAATTGCTTATGTTGCTAATATAATTTTCCAACAGGCTGACTCTGCAATTGAACATGTTGTCTTATTTAAATAATCAAGTTGGATTACCAGTAAAATTTGCATTGCATTTGGAAATATATGTAGCTTGCAATGTGATATTCTACTTAGAGACTGCAGAAGGTGATTTTTCTATTGTTTTTAAGTGGACTTATGGCAATTAAAAGAATTGGCAAGATAGTTGCAACAATAGAAACAATTATCTGCATAACAACTATAGCGGTATGCCTATTAATGGTATAAAAAAAAGAATAAGCAAGGCAAATGTTGAAAATGAGGAGAAGTGAAGCATGTGACAATGTTATCATGGTGCGATGCACTCCAGGTTTCCTCAATGAGAAACATGCTGCATTGTTTGTTATAGATTGCATGACAAAATGGGTGTACAAACACTTCCAGGTCAATAACACATTGTCCTGGTATAGCATTTTGTTTCAGAAGGCCTGTGGGATAATTCTCTTTAAATCCTTTTTTTTCGTTTTGCTCTCATGTTTGTTGCAATAGCCCTTCATTTGTTTTCCCATTTGAGATGAATTCAATATGCGAAGGATAACTTTTTTTTTTTTTACATCTTGATGTGCTACTTTAGGAGAAGAGGGAGTTCTCATTCCATTTTCTCAAACTGAAGAGCCTGCAGCCAAAGCACTGTAACTCACTGGATTACTGATATATGACACCATTTATATTAGCTCTGCAGTTGCAAAACATAAAGTACGGTAATAGCTTGAACCAAAAACAGACAGAAACCACAAAAATACATCCAAAGCAAAGGCAGAACACTGTGATATACAACATTTAATTAAAATGTTCTGTAAGTGAACATCCCACATTGTTTTTTAATGTGCCAATTGAGCCTTTCTCTCCTATCTACAGTTCTACCGTGCCTTTTCTCCACATTCATGTGTGCTCCATTTCTGGCTAATAAGACACCAAGAATATGGGCACTGTACAGAAGGGAGGTGAACCAGGAACTGAATACACACACCATTTACTTACTTCACTTCTGAAAGATAATTATCTTTTTGGTGGGAGGTTGAAAAGGCAGAATCAGATTTGACTTCAACTAGAAATTCAAGCAATTGGAAAAGAAAGCCTTAGACCTTGACAGCCATTATTTAATAGTCACAGTCATCCCTTTTCTTCTCACATTCAAATGTCTTACTGTGTTTTGGCCAGGGTGCTTATATGCCCCCCTTATATATATATTTTTTTTCCCTGGCTGTGTCTGCTCATACACTGGCATCAATGTGCGAATGAGTGGGAGCAGTGGTACGGAGGATGCTTCCTGGTCTGCTGCCAGCTGTTTTGATGTCTCCAGATTGCCATGATGCTGGTCGGATGCAGCAGGCACCAGTAGGCAGAGGAGCTGTCAAATGAATTACCCCAACTCTCACTTATCCGAGCATGCTGTACCCCCCGGTGGCAAAGTACAGCAATTACATATGGTGTAGGAGGACAACGATGGCAACATTTGCTGCAGGAACATTAGGCGGGGGCTTCGAGAGTAAGGCATGAAGCTATTTGCCCTATTTTAAGAGATTTTAATTAAGCAGACAAAGCAATTTTGCACATGCCTCCCAAATGTCTACCCCTACATTGTTAATCCAGTTGCTAATTAGCCCAAATATTAGTGTAAGGCCAAGGAATCTTGGCAGATGGCTGGCTGGTAGCAGGACATGCACATAATCCCTAATGAGATTTGACATTCCAGAGTGCTGAGTGCACCAAACATCTGCATTAAATGTAGATTTTTAATCAATACTGGATAAGTAGTGTTTACACCCACAAACAAAACATCATAAAATATTCTAAAACAAGAATCGGTTCAATAGTTTTCAATATATATACATAGTAATAGTAGTATGTGAATTAAACATTTCAAACTAGTGCATCCTGAGCAAGTATGGCATAACTGTAAATAGCTATTTCCCATATTTTATGACTGTATATCAGAGACTGGTTGGCTCAGTTCTTTCAATAATAATAATAATCGGACATAGGCCCTGTCGTCATCAACAACAAAAGCCTAATTGTCATCACACCCAAAAACTGCGTATGACGAAATTGATAGTGCTTCTCCATAAGGTGCGTTTTCTCGGCAAAAGACCCAAATAAGTGATAGTTTCGGACTCGTAATTTGGCATTCTGCCGTTATGGATACATCGCATCACCCCCCAGAGCGGATCACTTACCTCTCACTGTCTTTCACTTACCTTCAGTCAGCCAGTAGGAGGCAGATCACCGCCCAAACGTCTTTCCATATTACCTCACCCCGAAGTTATTACGCAGAAGGGATTGTGTGTTGTGTTACCGCAAGTTTAGAGTTCTGATGGATGTGGGGAAAAAACTGTCCTTAAGCCTATTTGTCCGTACTTTGTGGGACCTATAGCGTCTGCCAGAGGGCAGCAGCTGGAACGGATTGTGACCAGGGTGGTATGGGTCCCCGATGATGTTCCTGGCTCTGCTGAGGTAACGAGGGCTGGCAATGTCTTCCAGTGAGGGTAGAGAGCAGCCGACGATCTTTTATCGTACAGGTATTTGGTTGGAAGAATGCAGTTTTGCATTATTATAGCAGAGTTTTAAGAGGATTCAGTGGCTAGAAATGAGAACTAGCTGTCATATCAATTCTCCTTTTTATTTTTTACACACCTAGTGGTTTTAGCTTGTCATAATAGCTGATAGGAACGTGTGATACTATCATCAAAGAGTAGAGGGTTAGGGGATTAATTTGTAAACTCAAACTCATTATAATTCTTTTTTTAATATGCTCAAGGATGTGGAACTTCATTTTCAACCCTAGTGTTGCTGTCACATATCTTCCTAATCGTAATAATACTATAAAAATTCAAATTCTTAAAAAGGGACCCAATGATACATGGCCACAGGACAGCAACATGGCCAATCAGAGACACATTCGTGCCAATTTCATGATATAATGAGTCTGAAATATGCTGGAATCCCGTCCTTTAACTTCATTTGAAGTCTACCTATTGGATTGTACACATTGTACATTGTACAATGGTGATTTTCGAACAGGGCAGTGTGTTTGAATTATTTATTGTCATTTCTTCTTTATCCCACAACCTTGAACGCATATTTTCCCCCAAACCCTTGACAGTTGTTCCCCAGGAAAATGTACATTGGATTGGACGTCGTGCCCCTGTACCTTGGCATGCACGTCAGTATCCTGTGAGATGCATTTGACAGCTCCCCTTCCTGCAGAGGCTCTTCTCCTGAGGGGGGATAGGAAGGGAAAAAATGTCTCATGTCTGCCATTTCCTCCCCTTGTTAGTATCAAAGCCTAATTTGTCACATCACACGGATACAAACACATGCGCACTCCTCTGAATAGCCCACGCAACAATGGTGTTTTGTTTTTTACATGAGGGAAAAAGGATGCTTGGTCTAGTTTGGTGGCTTACATCTGCCCTGTGACAGCTTCCTGTTGGGCACATTGACAGCCTCATTCTGTTCAATTGATTTACATAGAAATGCCAGATAAAACGACCGCACTTAAAGAATTGATTCTTTTCAGTTATTCCCACGCATTTCCTCCTCTTCTCAAACCATACACTTTGACTTTTTTCTCACCTCTGCCTTGTAAATTTTGACAGGTTGTGATAATGATCAAGGTGATTTAAAACACCAACTTCGTGGTTTGAGTTGCAGATTGATTTCTCCCTCATGGCACACTGCATTTGTAGTACACATACAGTAAATGATAAAGATGAATTGTACTTTCCAGTATTAAGTTATTGTTACAAATACACATTTTGTGTCCTTCAATAAGTCATAAAAATAATAGCAAAATGTATTCCCTATGATTTTAATTACATGGAAAGACAAAAGGCAAAGTCCCCACCTCCTACTCCACAGGAATTATTTACATTAAATTTCCTCTTAAGGGCAGCCCGGCGGACCGAGTGGTTAGCGCGTCGGCTTCACAGCTCTGAGGTCCTGGGTTCAAATCCAGGTCGGTCCACCTGTGTGGAGTTTGCATGTTCTCCCCGGGCCGCCGTGGGTTTCCTCTGGGTACTCAGGTTTCCTCCCACATTCTAAAAACATGCATGGTAGGCTCATTGGACACTCTAATTTGCACCTAGGTTTGAGTGTGTGTGTGGTTGTCTGTCTCCTCGTGCCCTGCGATCAGCTGGCCACCGATTCAGAGTGTCCCCTGCCTCTGGCCCGGCCGGAGTCAGCTGGGATAGGCTCCAGCACCCCCCGCAACCCTAATGAGGATAAAGCGGTTCAGAAAATGAGATGAGATGTCACAAACTGGAGAAAGAATTTGAACAGAACTAAAGAGAATAAACAGATCTAATCTGTACAACATGCAAAGAGCGGCAAACAGCAGTAGATAATAACATCATTTGTGAATGAGCACATTATGTTACACAAGTATTAGGACCTTGAGCTCAGATTTCTGTAACATTTTCAAAATGTTGCCCTCTACTGTCTAGCAGGAAGCAGCGTGACTCGTTTTTCACACACTCGTCATCTGCAGGCTACCCCAGGAGGGACAAACAGAAATTGGATTTGGTTGAATCACTCCGGATGGGATGGATGTGACATGTGACTCTGTGTGACTGGAAAGTGGTTATGAGGTGTTGTATGGGACAGTGATACCCAATAATGCCCAAACTCTCTACCTCACTCCTCTTTGACATCTGTCTAAGCACCAAGCACGAGAGCAGTAATGGTTTTGTTATTGGGTTGCGGTTTAGTTACGTCCTCTGAAATGCAGTTACAAACTCCTGCTAGCGTTAAACAATGTCCTTGGCATGTCTCCAGACAGCTGTCTAATGCAGTGCAATGAGCAGATACTCGAAATTCAAAATCCATTGGCAACCTCAGATCATGTTGATCTTAATATAGCTTGCCTCCGCAAATGTCTTTGTTTAGTTTGTCGTTGTGACGCGTGCACACAATGTTGATGCAGTACTACATTATAGTTACTTAAATATCCATTATCTTGCCATCTGTGTTCAAGGAATACAATCTTGGCTGCGTCCTTATTCCATGATGGTTTGCTGTTGTTACCCATAGAGGCCACTAAAGATGGTAGAATTGCATCTTTGTTGCAAGTTGCTCTCTGTTTGGATATGATTTAGTATGTGACAAAGACTTATCATGGGGATCAGTTATTCTGTGCTACGAGTCACAAATGTCTACCTAAACCTGCCAGCAATTCCCAGTAGGCAATAGTAGGCAATACATGGCTTGAGGTTTTTTTTTTTTTATTCTTGTTTTTTTTTCCTATGTGTGACATCATTGTGATCACTCATTGATTTCACCTGTTGCAATCTGCCCTCTTGTGTCTCAGCCAATCCTGCCTCTTGTCACTCGCCTGTTTTCTTATCAAGCCCTGTCATGGGCTATCCTTTTTTAGATTATTTTCTGTGTACGTCCAACATCCAAATAGGCATTATTGTGCCTGGTATTCCTTCGTGTTTCCCACAGTAAGTTTGATTTTTTGTTGTTGTTGTTGCTCTTTTAGTTGTTATTTTTCTGGTTTTCACTGTTTAATCTCTCAAAAGTTTTTGGGCTTTAGAATTAGTTGTGTCTGAGAATTCTCTGTCCACCCCATAAAATAGAAATTCAGATGTTCGATGGCTTTTGAATGAATAATAGTGCTGGAAATGTAGAGGAGATGCATATGCTTCTGACCCTATAAGCACACTCAAAATCTCACTAGCATTTTGGATGAGTGGTATCAACATAGGAAACAAGCTAAAACATTCAGTAGCATTCCACCATTAATGGAATGACAGACATGCACTTGCACATGGTGTGGTTTGAGCACACTTGGCCTTATTTTCTCACATTTTTTCTCACATCTATAATATATTTATTTATATAAATTATATATATGCATGTATGTATGTGTGTTTATTTATATATATATATATATATATATATATATATATATATATATATATATATATATATATATATATATATATATATATATATATATATATATATATATATATATATATATATATATATATATATATATATATATATATTTGTTCCAATTTCTTACGCAGATTAAAAACATCTTTTCTTTCACCCAATTAAGTAATTGACTAACTTTGATTGCACAAATGCCCACTTTTTATATCACCAATCTCACATTTTCCTGCCCTCTCTCCTATATCCAGAGGCAACGGTTCTCAGTTATGACGGCAGCAAGTTTATGAAGGTCCAGCTACCAGTGGTGATGCACACGGAAGCTGAAGATGTTTCCATGCGCTTTCGATCCCAGCGAGCCTATGGCATCCTAATCGCCACCACCTCCCGGGATTCTGCCGACACACTGCGTCTGGAACTGGAGAGCGGCCGCGTCCGGCTGACTGTCAATTTAGGTAGCGACTCAAGCGTGTATCCTCTGCAGAAGCAAAGTCATGTGTCAAATTGAGCTAAATTATGACCGACAAGTCTTTCAAATGTGCCACCACACCACCGCATGCATTAGACTCCACGCACATACCATTATTATTATTATTGTGTTCACATTCTTGAATAGAAGGAGATGGTGTAAAGCTTTCAATGGCAAGCGTCTGCGGCTCTTTGCTTACTGCCACATGAGCTCACAGCTGCTTTAGCCCAGCAAGGAAATGCTCACCCACACATTTAATGTATTCCTCCTCGGCACTAAAGAGATACTGTAGATATGATGGACAGACGGGCGGACAGACACGGAGATATAGATTATTGTATTAGTGGGTATCAAAATGCCACTTTTTTGGCTCCTCTTCAAAATCTGAGCATTTTCTGTATGGGCAAGCAAGTGTTGGTCTCTGGCTGTTTGCGCCCACTTTTCTGCTGCGGTTGACAACACACGACAGGCAGGGCCAAAAATGAAGGCAGGGAGGGGGTTTGAAAAACTGGGTCACCTATCGTGGAGCACAACATGAGCTGAGCTTTTGCAACCAGGGAGGTAAAAAGTAAAAGTAAAATAAAGGCAGCGTGCCCGCGGCTTACTGTAAGTCAGTCATGAAAGTTGACAACTCGTGGTAGAATTTAGACCACATGCGAATACACTGGAAAAGGTAGCTACTTAAAAACTGTGTTTTTTTCTTCTTTTTTATCAATTTTGTGCTTTAGAATGTAGTACCTTTTTTTTAAGTCGTCAATAGCAATAATTGTAATGTTTATTAAACTCAAAGTCGTATAAAATAGCTCTATAATATAGTATGATCAGGTGGTAATCCCAAAACAAGCTATTTTAAGGGGTGATTATGCTTCGTTTAGAAAATCATAAAGCAACCTTGATGGCCCTGTCTGACTCTGACCAAAATCTAATGCTCTCATAAAATTTACATGCAAATAAGCCATATGAAGACAAACAATGATGTAATGGCTACTTGTATTTACCCCGACAAGCTATTAATATAATATATTTGAGATATTCCTATAAACCAGGCTATGATTCTTTATCACAATTACTGTATCACTTGTAATGTTCATGTTGCAGCTCTAGGCAATAAGTGAGAGCATCAGAGAACGGTCAGCGTCCGTGTGTATGTCCCCAGAGAGGTGGACTCTATGTATTGCTGATGTCTGCAGCTGCAATGTTGAAAGATGAATTTATCTCTCATCTATTCTTCCCCATCTAGATTGTATCAGGATAAACTGTACCTCCAGTAAGTTACTGCTCACATTCATTTATTCTATAAGTCTTCTTTTAACATAATTCTCTGAAGCAATTTTCTGTTAGATTCCTGGTTATATAAGTAGCAGGCAGCCTATAACATTTTCTTTTCTTTTTTTTCGGTAGCAATTGAGTTACATCCAAAAAGCTCTCATAGGGTGTATCTGACTTGCATCTTGCACGTGGACATTCCTTAGTGATAATGAAGAAAATAATTAATAATGTTAATCGTATTAGGCGTAAAGAAATCCTTGTCACTTTTGTTTTTTCCCCTCAATTCAGTATCTCTATCTGGTTATAAATTGGCGGGGTCATTGATGGCACAAGTACAGGAAATACAGAGTGTGCATTCATTCTCATTAGCCTGCCTCACGGAGCAGAAAGAAATGTTTGAAAAAGATGGTGGCAAGAATAAATCATTGGCTTCCTCCTTCTGTGTGTGAGGCAACAATGCAGTATTTTAAGGAGCCAAGACTTGACATTTATTATTGAGTAACAGAGATGAATAAATTATTACATCTTTGGAGTCATAATGTATGACCTCTCTTCTTGTTTAATGATTTCACAGATATATACTATGAGTATCATAGATAATGAATGGAATCACATATAGTCAGTGGCGGTCCGTGCATTTCCTAGTGACACCTTCAGAAAAAACTATTTTATGGCTATAAAACCTCTACTGCAACTACAGCTGCGACACATAAAAAAATAATCAATAAATCAATGCACAAAAATGGGGTAAAATCCACTTCCGAGCAGCATTTAATGATTAAATAGAAATACTGGAGCTTTTCAGACATTACAACCGGGCCAGGGGGGTGATTTTCCCGGGAAAAGACAGCGATGGACGTCAATGGCGAATGGCAAAAATTGCACTAAAATGGGGAAAGCTAACAGACAATTTGGAATTATTTAATAAGTATTCATGGACAAAATATAATTAACATCTGTCTGTGATTCAGATATTTCTTAGGCCAGCAGAGAAGGCGTTGAAGGCCCGGACGGCACACCACTGCATATACTTCATACAGCTAGTCCCCACTTATAGATGGGTTTAATATGGTGGAAGTCTTTTGTATATATTCAGAAGGTCAAGATGAGAAGAGTGGCCTTGCACAACAGACTTGTCGATGTCACATTCTGTGACGCAACCCCTAGAAATGCCTCTGTGAGGCATCCACTCTTAACACCTTCCTACACTAAATGCTAAATAGCATTCTCCATGCCTCCTGGATGCAGCCCTTGTTTGTGTATGCAAATGAAAGCTCACAGCTCTAATTCCCCGTTTCAACACTTTAAAAGGTCATTCTTGGTTTATGCGAATACTGTGAAGGCATATCAAGTGTGCACACAAAAACAGTATTTCTTTTGAAATGATGCTTGGATTGGTGGATGGAATGTTACCTGTTTGAAAATAGAACCAAGAATACAATGACAAGAGGAAATTTGTCTGTGTTTTTGGGGTAGTGAGTGTGGAGGTTGTAAAGTATCACTATGTTTCAGGACTTATATGCTATAGCTTTGTAGTACATATGACCGAAAAAGAGAGGGCAAAGTTTATATGCCATAATTGCTATTCCAGACTAAGTTACTTAACTATATAAAAAATAGAGGAATGAGGCAAATGGAATTTGAAGCAGAAACCCAAATTTTGCTTTGGGAATTCATCCGTATTCTCATTATTTTCTCTGCAATTTCTGTCTTCTCCTTCACACTGATGTTAATTAATGTGCTGTGTCAGGCACTGTGGTTCTGGTCAGCTTGGTGCTTGAATAATTTCAGTAGCAACTCGAAGAACACATCACTGTCAATTAGGCTGAAGCTGCTCAGAGTTGTCTCAAGAAAACACTGCCACTTCCGCTTAAACACTCATAACGTGCGCCGAGTGATTAGAATCTAAAACAGACATTTTTAACTATATGGATACAGGACGTTTTCTACTTCCTTATTTAGCCAGCATTGCAGGGCTAGAGGTTTTTATGCATGTAATATTAATTCTATTTACCAAGTAAAGTAACACCTAATATTTTTTTCATTATGAATAAGCTTTCCCATTTTACTCTTATGTGCAACTCAGAAATTTATGGACAGTCCCCAACCCACTTAAAATAGTTGGCATGTCATGTATTTTTGCAAAAAGCATAACAATGCTCAATAAGTATAGTAAATTTAAAAAAATCAACAGATGGTTCAGTTCTTAGTCATTCCTGAAAATATGAAACTATGACGTGGGTGATTATTTTAAGAAGCTGTCAATATTAAAGCCTTATATGCACTAAAGCTAAACAAAAAAATTCTTTTGCGTATTTATTCTAGATGAGTTTTGAAACCCCCCCAAAATATTTTTCCAAAGGCCCTTATGTTGCTCTACTTTGTATTGGCTCACATGCCTGATTAATCTAAACAAACATGAGATTTTATGGACCAATTTCCTATCCAGACGATGGTGTAATAAACCTCACTGGCAGTCACTTCAATGAGCAATTGTTCTTTCGAGTACTGATGCAATTAGGAGAATTTAATGGACTGATTGGCGCTCTTTCACAGACTCCGCGTGGCGGGACATTTTCACGATACTCTTTCACATTTATCCGACAAGTAGGTCACCTAGTGTAGGCCTCTAAGCTTTCCTTGCCACCAGCACAGGCTTTGATGTCTGCTTTTGACAGTAATCCAGCAATTGCTGATTGGTCAACCTCTTTCGTTTCCCCCACCTGAGCGTGTCGTGTCGTCAGTCCGGGGAGCACGGGCGTCTGACTTGTCTTGCTGCCAACGCGAGTTGATTGACTGGATAATCACATGTCCTCTCGCTGCCCTTGTGCCATAGCTCTCCGCTGTTCCCTTGGGCACGGAAGTCGACGAGCCAGGAAAGGGTTTGCTGTGGGTCCATCAAGGCAGATAGATCACCAAAAGTGAAAATTCTTGGTGGCTGCATCCCGCACACACATTGGCCTTTAAAGTCAGTTTCACCACCACACACAAAGTAAGACAGTAGATCTATTGAGGGAATGGGCTGTGATGTAAATGGTCTCTTTGCCCACTTCCCTTTTTCTCTCCTTGGAGAGCAACAAGGGCAGGAAGATGGAAGACAAAGATCAAGTACACTTTGAAGCCCTACTCTATTCCATTATTTCATATCTCTGGCCCGTAATCCCACTCCAGTTTCAATCCTGCCCCGTGTGTAATGCTTACAAAGCAGAACTGGGCCTCGAAGATTGAATGTGTCCCAGAACTTTGGCATTCTGGCATTTGCATATGCATTGCATTGGGGGTTTAAAACTTGCTGAAAAAGAGAGAATAAATAGCCACGAAGGAGTTGAAGAGAATGAACCTGGCACCTATCTAAAATAAGCCTCACAGTGTGTAGAGCCTGGAGATTTAATTCTGTCACAATGGGATATTGTCATCCGCGTGTTTGGTTGTGTGGGCACAGCAAGAGAACACTCGAGCAGCAGCCATACAAATTCAAAATCTTCACAGAGGTTGTGTGTTTTTTTCGCCACAGCAATTCATGGATTTCAGTGTTCAGTGAGTGGTAATTATACATGGAGGCATCCAGCAGGGTTTTTCATTTTGATGCAGTTTGTACTGTTGCTCTAATTTACCACATTTGCAATTAGAATATGCTTGAGGTGTTTGTCAACATGAATATGTGTAATTCCTTACTGACTGAATGCCTTTTAATAGTCGCTCAGTTCTTGTGGTGTTATGATGCCACTTGTCAAGGTTATCCATGGGCATCAATTGGAGGGCTACGGTGCTATTTTGATTAATGCCAGCTAAATTTTCAATGGGCATTACATAGCGTCATGGGTGGTTAGTTTGTATGTTACATGAAAAAAAGGACCAGGTACCGAGTGAAGGTTTTCCAAACCACATCTATTTGTGGGAGTAGACAAGGTAAATTGAAGCACACTCCGTATTGGATTGCCTGTACTTGAAATGACACTCACATTTTCGATTTTTTTCAACTGCTTTAATGGCACGACTGTTATTTCACTAATATCCCTTTATTATGTTTGAAAACCTCAATTTTACCATCCTCAACAAAGGTAATGTGATGCTGTTGAGGCGCAACATCTCTTGACGGTCATGTGCTGCCACCTATTGGATTAATGTAATTACTTTCATACTGTAGTCTTTGCCAAACACCATTGACAAGCTAATTGTCCCTAATTTTGAGTTTACTTTATGATAGTGGTGATTTTATTTTATTAATTTATTTGGAGGTCGGGTCTAACTGTAATGTGCAAGTCAGAATAATCCATTGTTCATTAACAATTTCAACCTTTATGATTTTTGACTTAAGTGGAAAAACCTGTTCTCTTCAACTTTATCTTTTTTGTCTTTCTCTTCTTCCTTTGCCACTTCTTTTGTCTTTCTGTTTTTCTTTTTTTGGAAGTGTTTACACCTTGCACCTGTCTGTTTGTTAACCCGTTTTGGACTGTTCTGCAGGAAAAGGTCCAGAGACTATTTTCGCGGGTCAGAATCTAAACGATAATGAGTGGCACACAGTGCGTGTGTTCAGGAGGGGAAAGAATTTGACGCTGACTGTAGATGATCTGACGCCAGTGGAAGGTACTTCTTCACTATTTCCCTGTGGGGGTGTTTTTATTTTATATATTTTTTCTTTCTTTATTTGTCTGATAGTTAAACATCCAGAATCAGGGAAATTTTAGAGTTAAAGTGAATTTGCATTTGATATATATGTGAATATTTTACCTTTTGATGACACAAGCAAGGTTATTTTTTTTATTTCACTGTGGGATTTGGACTCTACTTGCTATTTATACACAATCTTGAGCATTCTGTTGATTGTCATGTATTTAATGACTTTTAAGGATTTAGTGTTGGCATTGTTCCAAACCACATCTTATCTTTTCCCATCTGTGTGAAGGTCAAATGGCTGGTGACCACACCCAACTGGAGTTCCACAACATTGAGACAGGAATAGTGACGGAGAAGCGTTTCATGTCAATGGTGCCATCAAATTTCATTGGTCACCTCCAAAGCCTCTCCTTCAATGGGATGGCATACATTGACCTGTGTAAAAATGGCGATATCGACTACTGTGAGCTGAACGCCATGATCGGTTTCAAGAACATCATTGCTGATCCTGTCACCTTCAAATCCCGGTCCAGTTATGTGACCCTCACTGCTCTCCAGGCTTACTACTCCATGCACCTTTTCTTCCAGTTCAAGACCACCTCCTCTGATGGCCTCATCCTCTACAACAGTGGGGATGGGAATGACTTCATTGTAGTGGAGCTGGTCAAAGGGTATGTTGACACTGTACACGGATCATGTGTTTGTGTTTGGAGTGGTGTAGAACTGTAGTTCATCATGACTAGAGCTGTCTCTAATACTATTTGGGTCAGCTATTCCAGGCACTGTATGTATGCATAGTACATGAGCCGAGCTATTATTCAGTGCTACGAATATGTATGTTAATACGTGATAAACCATCACAAACCACTTCCATAACCAACACATATAGATGATCATATGTTTTGTAAGTTGACTGCAAATTATGTTTGTCTTTTTTTTAAAGGTATATTGTAACTTTCTGCACATGATTAAATATAGTTAATCGTTTTATGTGATTGCAGATACCTGCACTATGTGTCAGACCTTGGAAATGGAGCTCATTTGATTAAAGGAAACTCCAACAAGCCATTAAATGATAACAATTGGCACAGTGTCATCATCTCCAGGGATGCCAACAATCTCCATACCGTCAAGATTGACACCAAAGTTACTACCCAGACCACCACAGGGGCTAAAAACCTGGATTTGAAAGGTATTCAATCTGTTGTTCATCAAACATATCATATTAAACACCACATATATGATTTTATACCGCTTAAAAGGCCACTATATTCTGCAATTTTGCGTTTATTCCACTAGATGTCAGAATTGTATTTTTTTCCTCATACCTTTCAGGTAACCTTTATATTGGTGGAGTGACCAAGGAGATGTACAAGGAACTGCCTAAACTGGTGCATGCCAAGGAGGGCTTTCAAGGTTGTTTGGCATCAGTAGATCTGAATGGCCGCCTACCTGACTTGATGTCAGATGCATTGGACTGTGTGGGGCAAATCGAAAGGGGATGCGAAGGTGAGGTTAAAGTTATATGATATTGTATTTCTTTTTTTTGTGTTTGTTTGTTGGTCCTCTATAATGCTCAATTGATTTGTCACCTTTCATCCAAGTTAAAACTAAAAGATTTACTAGTGAAACATTACATTAGTGGTATTGGTCCTGGTCATCAGTATTTATTTCCAACTTTTTTTATTATGTTGTTTAGATTTGAGTTTAAAAATTAATCAAGCTGCTTGCACCCGATTCAGTCACATTTCCACGAGTTTTTTTTAAAATTTTCACTCAAATGTCGCCTTAATTCATTTTTATATAATTCATTTTTATTCATAATCTTTAGCGTAATTATTTAATAAATAAGACATATTTTGGCCAAACTAAAATAAAAGAAGAAATCTAATGAAGGAAAATAATCTGATAGTCATTTTAAGAAATATGAGATGTTTAAGAAAAGGTTCCAGGACTGGTTACAAACAATTACAAAGTATATGTAAAACTTAAAGTCCAAACTGTGATTTTTTACCTTCAATGTAACCTGCAACATTTATTTTGGTCAGTGGACAAACCTAGGCGAGACATTTTGGACTAAACATTTTGTAGTTGCTTCGCCGTGACACTCTGATAGCACGCATAGTTTGTGGCTTTGAAAAACATCAATGTTTTCAAGCAATCTCGATGAGCTCAGGTGGGAACATCAGTGGCCCCATTTTCAAGACATGGATAACATCAACATGATCGTGACAATGGCACTTTCGAGGATAATGGGATGTCTTGTGTGTGCTTTAAGGCAAAGAGTCCTCAAAGTGCATTGGACTCCAAGCTGTTTTTTTTTCTTTTTAGTAAATTCATATTTTGTTAACGCACGACCCTTGTGAGGATAAGAGGTTCGGAAAATGAATGAATAAATATTAGTCCTGCTAATATGATAACTACTAGAAATATTTTGACACATGCTATACTAATTGAATGGCCTCACAAATTCCAACAGATTGACTTAATTCTCCGAATTTTAGATTTGTTTGTTTTTTTGACTCCATTTTTTCAAATGCTGGAATTGTAAATCCTTTAGATCCAGTTTTGTGCTTTTGAGAAAAGGTGAATTTTACTTGCTAGAAACAGTCAAAGCCCCATTTTATGCAGCTCTACTACAGTTCTCTGCCAAAACACACTACTATTAAATCTGTAATTCACTACCTTCTAAGCATTTGAGCTGTTGGACTGCTGCCCGCATCCTCATATTTACAAACATGAGGCAATAGGCTAGAGATTGGCCAACAGCAATCAAATGCATTGAAATAGGAAAGAGTTGTACCTAAAATTTTAAACTCAACAGAGTGAACTATTTTACTGTTAGTTTCAAATTTAATAAATTTATAACACCGATTCATTCAGGTTAATTTCTTGGCGCGGAAATTTAGTTGAGGGGTAAAGCCTCCAATCCACTGGTTCCTTTTGGATTTTGGAAAATGCGGAGTTTAGGGGTTATTATTTAGTCCTCATATTGTTGAGTGATAAGTTTTCTAATGTCCCTGTGACACATGAACGAAGGTGTAATTGCTTCTGATTGTTATCAGCTCAAAATTCTCACACATTATTTGTGCTGAGACACCCACACTTACAACTTGTACCATTTGTGCCCCATGATATGAATAAACAGTGTAAGTTTGCTGTTCAAGCGCATCAAGCACTGACACTTTATTGTCGACAGTTATTCATTTCATTCCTTCAATAATGTAATTATTCACTTATGCATATTGGCACTGTTACTGCTATTTCCAATTTCATCTCCATTTAGTTTTACACTGCGCACACTTACTGGATCTGAGCATTTGCCAGAAGCAATCATTGTGAATTATGTATGAAACCTTTTGTAGCATGCATGATGAGCATGAACTTCGCATCCAAAGATGATAATGGATTTACAATTTCAGCAATTGTCACCTAGTTTAATTTTCACAATTCATCCTATCCTCTCAATTGAGTTTACATCTAATCTTTTCATGGTTCCGAATTACAAATGCAATCAAATTTTATACCCTGCATGGTTGTGTCAAGCTTGTGTTATCCCCTATGCCAACCAGATTCAAAATTATTCTCAATTAACCATTGTTTCATTTTTTTTATTACTTTGAAGGTAAAAACCAATCATGATACTACTTGAATGTTTTTAGTTTCAGTTTTACAGCAACATTCACCTTTTGTGGTTCCCTCCTTTAAATAACCACTTTGATCAAATTTCCAGATATTCCTTGTCCATCTTCCATAGTCTTTTGTACTCGTTATCCACCTCTGACGTCATTCTGTTTTACTAACAGCTGCTATAATTTTCCTCTTTCTCTTCAACCATTTTGCTGACAAAAGTTGTTTTGATGAAAGCCGATTTGCAAGGTAGATGCATATAGTTGTATTTATACTATAATGAATTTCACGCGTGCACTGGCAATGCTGCCCCGTCCCCACTTTTCCAAAGACTCCACATCTAAGCAGGATGGCGCCACTTCTTCCGTGCACCTCCCCGTCATGCAAAAAGGGCTTCATTCCCACTGGAACACAAGCATTGTCACCTTTCTATGCATACAACATTTTATTTTATTCATTTTAATATTTTTAAACTCTTTATGCACTCTGTTGTTCTTGTTGCACTGTACAAAAAAACAAGACCACATCTGTAGCAAATGTCATGCTTGCCTAATTTATGTCTTCACGCATAATCCTATAACATAAACACATGAACCAATAAGGCTGTTTTCTAAATTTAGTTGGAAATTCCCGTTACATATTCTAAAGTCTTGAACGCATGTGATCAAATATTTTTTTTATCTGCTGTACCAGAATATGATATTTACATCACAACAGATTTTTTTTCCCATATTTATTTTCTTTATGCATTTTAAAAAAAATTCAAGGCTATACAAAGTAGTATTTGCATGCCTTAAAATATGATCGACTTGAAACCCTCATAAAACAAGAGCTTTTATGTTCACTTAAGTTTAACGTTCTCACATTTCTTTTTATTTATTTTATTTTATCACTTGCATTTCATGATGCAACATTATTGTACCATTGGGCCAAAATGTACATAGGAGCCTACCAAAATGAGTATTTTTTCCCCCCAAAGCAATTTATCCACCCTTTCCACTACATGATACTCTTGGTACCTGCCTAGTATGACTATGCTGGTGATCGACTGGCAACCAGATCAGTGTGTACCGACCTATTCCTCATAGTTGGTTAACAATCATGTCCTTTTTTACCAGCTTTACGTAAATTTAGAAATTCAGCACACGGTTATACACGACAATCCATGGACTTGATGTCATCATGAAAAGAAGGGAATTGCCGCAACATCATGGAAGGCCTAGTATTTTGTTACCGTATCACCTGAAAACCACTATCATACTGATATGCACTTGACTTTGAGCGGATGGATTGTTAAACAGTTTTATTCTACCTTCCAAGGTATAAATACTATAGGTCAGTAGTAAATAAATATTATTATATAAGGTCTCTGGGCTCCAATGCAGTGGACATGTTTGGAATATACACAAAATGTCCTTGTTTGCATGTGTCTCTTTGCAGGAGGATAGTTATTTTAGTGACTTTCACTGCGGATTAAAGTTAAAAAGTTTGGCAATGTTAGTTGGCTCACTTTGTTGCACCCTTTTTCATACTCAGGCCCCAGCACCACTTGCCAGGAAGATTCATGTGCCAACCAGGGTGTGTGCCTTCAGCAGTGGGAGGGCTTTAGCTGTGACTGCAGCATGACAACCTTCGGTGGACCACTGTGTAATGACGGTAGGAATTCATAAATCCTTAAATGCTGTGCCTGGATTTTTTTTTTCTCCCTGCAGACATACAAGTTATTAAAAATGATATTTCAGTTCCAGAGCTACAATACTAGTTATGTTTCCCATTTGCAATAGTTAAGTACCTACTGGCTTTTGATGGAAATCAGCATTAACGTTGAAACTAAGGTGTTCTTTTTTTGTGGGTGTTTTTGTTGTTGTTGTTACCTATGGATATATACATCCTCAAAGCTCCTTTGCGTCAAAGGGAGCAAGCAGACTGACTCACAGGAAATGCAAGAATATATTAAAGTAGGTCTAAAAGACCCTTCCTGCTGAGCCGTGTTACTGTAGTCAGTCAGACACATTGTTCCTGCAGATGTAATGAAACAATAGCCCAGCTCAATACCATGGCCCAGGGGATGCCATATCCAGTACAATGAAACACTTTCCTATAACTGTGTCGGACTTTTAGTCGGTGGAATAAAGATGCAAGTCAGCTTCTTTCTGCCCAAGACTCTCAGAAAATCTGTGTGAAAAATGAAGCTCAGGTTTTATCTCTGTTGATATATTGTCGTGGGGATGGGATGGAGGTAAGAAAAGAAAAAAATACAAAGCACTGTGGGGAAAATTGAGGCGTTTTTGTACTTTTGTTTGAGGGCGCTGGCAATTTAGAACACAACAATGGGTATAGTCAAAGGAAGTGACATGCAGAGTTTATTGAATTATCCAAAATGTAGCTTTAATATGTTGCCTCCTGCCTCCTTTTTATATCATGAGCATGCTTCATACCTAGTCTTGTACCTACAAAACATAATAAGCATTCTCAAGCTGTGCAATTAATTACGCTATCGGCGTAGCTCCAACATGGCAGCATGTATTTACAACACCCAATTAACATTTACAGCCACTGTGATGTGAATTCTAGTATACCCTCTGCTATTGTGGATATTTGTTGCAGGTAGTTCATGTATCGGCATTTGGGAAAAATGGTGAGAATAATAAAATGTAATTGGTCTGCGGGATCGGTAAACCTTGGGTTTATTGCATAGAAACTCAAAAATCATCACCTGCAGTATCTTGAAGCGCAATACTTGGTTTTGTTTCTACGGTTTGAAATGACATGTTTTACATGTGTTGACTTTAACTACTTGGATAATAAGTACGTTCATTGAGAGTCGGTACTTTGAAATGTGTATATAGAAAGTGAAATCTTGATATACTCTATCCATTTCTAATGTACAATCCTATGCTTAGTGTTTTGATATTGTAGTGCTTTGCAAAAAGTTGGATGCTAAGTTGTTATAGTTGTGCTAAACTGGTCGAGTGGGTCTTTTTGATGTCCTCCACTTTAAAACCATAGTTTAACCAAAGCCAGTGTCTGTACGTGTAAGTGCTTGCATGCAATATTGGTATGTCTGAGAGCTGGATCATATTCTGTCTAGACCCCCTGAGGGAGTTTGCCTGCAGTGGCCAAGCATCCGAAGGTAATATTTAAAGACAAACAGAATTGTGTTTGCTATTGAGCTAAAGTGGGTCAAGAAAAGGGTACTGAGTTGAGTCAGCCTGAGCTTCACGCAACTTTTGCCTTGCTTGGTTGCTCATGCACCCTTTCCTGCATCCCAAGCTATTAGTGCCATGTCAATATTGTATCAACAATGGAGGTAGTGTCGCATATCTCCATTGTATCTGGCCAAGGGGCAAAGACGAGACTTACTGCCTTGATTGCTGATGTGTCTGACCCAGTCAATCACAACTATCTCAATATCGTTAGAATAGGCTGTCTGGGGCCTGGGATGGTTTCTAGTGTCTGACAATGTCTACTGTCAGATTCATGTAAAGTCAAAAGACCTCGGGGCGTGTTGTACGTGATTTTAAATGCATATTTAAAGACTGCTTTTCACTAATGACCAAGTGTAATTAGTAAAACATTAATATTCAATGAAAAAGCTTGCCCCTTCAGTGTTTTTAAAAAAAACTTTACTTGAAAATAAACTTAGTAACTTAATAAACTAAGTAACTTCTGACAAGACCTCATGGAATAATTGAAACCATAATGTGACTTTATCATAAGCATGTAGTCACGATTAAAACGTTAATTACAGATATGCATATAGACTTTAAATTTCAATGGTCAGATGAAATGATGGCATCTAAGTTGATTATAACCTGATCAATTGATTTACCCATAATTCATGTTATAAAGACTTCAGAGTACCCATCAAATAATCCCTTAAGGACTGTTGAATACTAAAAGTTTACAAAGTCAATATGTATGCTGGTGTTAAGAGTAGAGTAGAGCACTTGGATTTCATTGATGAAATAAGAATAAGCAAGTGCTCACCTTAGGATGCAGGCAGTAAAGCGGTCAATACAATACAGTGGACAAATTAACCACTTAGCTCCTTTCAAGGGGATAACCAGGGCAGATCTGTGGCCACAGGGGTTTTGAAGCACTTGAGTCGTCTGTCATAACAAAGGAATATATTTTTCTCCTGCATGTGACCCTATTTTTTTTCATATGAAAGGTTATATTGAAAATATTTGGGCCATAGTGTGCATTAAATGCTTGCCCTGTTTTCAACAAACCTTGCAAAAATAATAATAGGGGCCGCTAAGTACTTCTGGTTATTCACTTTAGCAGGCCGAACCTCAATTACACAGCACCGTGCTTCCATGAAAAATAACGCTGCCAACAAACATTCTATATTAGATTTTAACTATTGCTTAGGGGATAATAATTTTATATCAGTATAATGAATGTTGTGGAGTTAGTCTGATTAATATTTAGTAGGAGGGTTACTGGAACAACATAATTGCATGTGTGGGGCATTTTATTGGTTTCATTAACTATACCACCCCCTCATCTCATCTTATCTCTAAATAAATTGACAGTGTATAACACCACTATTTTTCCATTATTCCCTAACGGTGACAACCATCATGCATTTTAACTGGGTAATTTCTGTATCTGACCACTGAGTCAGATAGTTGGCATAGAAAACTGGGATGGAGCATTTCCTACCTTGTAAATCGGATGACTGCGGTTCCCAGTTCTCAGAATCGATATAATCAGTAACCTGTTTTAGCAGACCTAGCAGATGCTCAAATATGGCACGTTTGAATAATGGCAATGCATAGTAAATTGTATATAATGAACCAGGTCTTCTGTGTGATGGTGCAGTTGTTTTCCCACTATTGTTTGCATGGCTTATATGGAATAATGGCTCAGTTGTGTTGCAGAACTCAGCGTTGTGCACTAGTGACTTATTTCATCATTAAATATGCATTTGTTTCTCTCCAACCCTGGACTAATTAACATGTTGACAGAGAATGTGTTTAACTACCCTGCTGGGTTTACACTGAATGTTTCAAACTTCTGTCAATTAAACATCTCACTAAACATGAATATTGCACTTGGCGTCACTGCAGCAAAAAACTGCACCAGTGTGGCTTTGTCTAACAGCACATGGATACTGTATTTAGTAACAACAATCTGCAAACAAAGCAACATTTGTGGTTGTGTAATCCTAACCCACTCCATGACGTACCCCATTTTCTGGAATATTTAAAATGGAATAGAGTCCAGCTAATGAAGACAAAGCAGTTTGCAAAATAGGTGGAAAATTGTGTATGCACAGGCCTGAATACAACTTCAATTCAGTGAAACACTATTTAGCCAACAGAAAAAAAAGATTGTCCCTCATTGCCTGTGAATCTTTTATGCCAAGCACGCAGGGATTAGAATATACAAAGCCATCCTTCATATTCTTCGTTATAGAGAAGTCATCTTAACCTTCGACAGTCCCCTTGACCTCAACCAGCCTCTTTTCATTCAAGGTGGATAGACTTTGTGTGTGTGGTACTCTCCTTATCTGAACCAAACAGTGTTTACATGCGATCACTCGCTAGCTCAACAAAATTCATTTCCACCTATACGGCTTGTCTCGATGTAGTGATTTCAATAAAAGCACACTTTAATAGGGTTTTAGGTTACTTACATGCCAAACTTTAGGTGCATGGGCTGCCACCCTCAAGCAACCGAGCAGAACATATATCACGGCATGGTTGCTTCTCTGTGGAATTGGAAAGGGGCTGGAGGGGCTCGGCGAACCTTGTAAAGATAGCAGTGTGCCATATTAGTGTGCCACAAAATATTATCAGGTGAGATTTAGGAAAATATCCAATTCTAGTTACTTAGTTTAATTAAAATTTAAAAATGAACTTAATTTTGGGACTATAAGACTCGCATGACTGTAAACCGCACCCACCAACTTTTACAAGTAAACAGAATTTGTTTATAAACCACATTGGATAATAAGCCACAGCTGCTTCCATTGTAAAATGAAATATTTACCCCAAAAGGCATGCAATTCATCAGCTTGTAAAAATCCATGTACCCTGTATACTGGAATCCACACTGGACTATAAACCACAATGTTTAAACCTGGGGGTAAAAATTGTGGCTTATAGAGCGGAAAATACAGTAATTGGAATGACCGTTCATTGGTACGACTGTTATTCATCGTAGGAAGAATGTAGATTAGTAGACAGAATAATTAACTTATTTTCCAATGCATAGCAGAAGGAAAATAAAAAAAAACCTTTGTATATCCACCTCTCATGCCGTTCTAGTTTGGTGGTTTGCTGTGATATTTTTTTTTACCTTCTTGATCTTCATATGTACACTTGATTCTTCATAAAGGAAAAAAATGTCTTCATTTGTGGCTCCATAGGTGTCCGACGTGACCACTACACAGTATGCCACAATCACTTATTATAATTATTTATTTTATAAGACCACTTATTCCACGATTGCTTCATGGTATTATTTTTTTCTCCACTTTGCTACAGTATATCTATCTCTAAAGACCACTTTACCTTTTGTCCTTATGATAAAATATGTTTCCCACAGCTTACAACCATTTTTTTCCAAGATAAAGGCAAATCAGATGTCAATATTAAATACCATCATAATATATTTAACTGCGGTGACGTTCATCTTCTGCATTATAATTTTCATTTGCATTGTTCAACTGAGTCACAGATGGTCTCATTGAATATTCACCTGACTATGGTGGAGGCAGCTTGGGATCGATTCCCACTCCTTGGCATTGTGATTGTGAGGGCGAAGTGAGTGTCTCTTTGTGTGCCCTACAACTGACTGGGATATGCTCCAGCGCCCCACCAGGCCGCCACCCTGGCAAGGATAAGAGGTGATGAAAATGGATGGAAGGGTAGATTAAACTGAGCAGTATGTCAAGAATATAAAGTACACGAACAAGTTGATCCATGAATATGAAAGGTGCTCCAGATATGAATGTCTTTAGAATTGAAGGTGAAGAGCATGAGACACTGAAGTAGAAAGCTGTGAATACAATACATGTCGCAATAAGTCGCTTTTCTATATACTACTTTCTGGAAAAATATCTGTTCAGGAGGAATATATTGTATTTGTATTGCAAATAATATTAATTTTACAGCCAATCGCTGGGCATATACAGGCAAAAACATCCATTCATGCACAGACTCACACCAAGGAACAATTTTAAGTGGTCAATGTTGTTTGGATGTGGGAGGAAAACAAATTATCCAGAGAAAACCCACGGACACAGCAGGAACATGCAAACTCGACGCAGGCCGTCTTAGTCTCAGAATTGTAAGGCACACATGCTAATCACTACACTAACCTCAAGAGGCATTGGCTGAGTATATTTCTTTTGTGTTGTGAAAAATAACAGTCTGTGGATTGTGCTAAAGTTAATACAGCTCTTTGGCAGATAAACAGTAAACTCTGAAAGTAGGAGGCAGTCTGTCCTTGACCTATTTAAGATGGTGTACTCTGAGAAGAAAAGTGATGGAGTTGGCTTTCAGCAGAGATAGACAGACCATGGGTCTCGTCAGCCCACTGCATCTTGGGAACTGTCAGTCGAGATAGAGAGGAAGCCTCCAGAAAGCTGACGACCTTCGACCCCTATCTCTCTCACTGACGATCAGGATTTAGTTTATGCATTTGTGTCTTCTCTGCATATGCAGTCACACTCACCACCATGACGGGAGTAAAAGGAATGTATCGATAGAGAAATCCAACAACCATATGAGTATGAAAAGACTATTTATATTGAGATACGTTCAGTACCTCAGGGAATTGCGATTTGCTTTTGTAACAGTTATTCCTTTTTAGATACCTGTTTTTTTCAGTTTGCGTCGTCATTTATGCAAGGCTTAGTGCATGCATAATGAACACTGTCTTCAATTGCACCGCTTTGCCTTACAAATGCTTTGACATTTGCTGATAATGCACCACGATGCTGAAAAATTTGAATATCACACATTCCATTAGATTGTTGATGAGTGAACTTGTCTCCTTTTGACCAACGGTCCCTTGTCTATGCTGATAAGTAGATGTGAGGACAGCCACAGTGCTTGTGGATTGAAAGTGAACAAGACAATTGTGACCTATGACAACACTCATTCTGAGATACAATGCTCAGCCAACAAAATGTGTATTGTTACTCCCATTTGTGGGGAAAATAAAATATATACATATGTCAGGCGGCCCAGTGATGGGAGTGGTTAGCGCGTCGGCCTTACGGCTCTGGGGTCCTGGGTTCAAGTCCAGGTCGGCTCCACCAAAACTCTAAATTGCCCCTAGGTATGGGTGTGTGTGCATGTGAGGGTGCCACTTTAGTATCTTTTGCTTCCCGTATGTTGTCCCGTAGTCCAGGTTTTCTGTGGACTTTGTTGTTGATAAATTATCATTTAATGTTAATTGCCTTGTGTGTCTGTCTCCTCATTGGCCGGGTTTTTCTGCTGTGGTAGTTGCGACTCCCTGGTACCTCTTACCACCAGGGGGAGTCGTAACAAAGTGCCCTGCGATTAACTGGCCACCGATTCAGGGTGTCCCCCGCCTCTGGCCCGGAGACAGCTGGGATTGGCTCCAGCACCCCCGCGACCCTAATGGAGATAAAGCGGTTCAGAAAATGAGATATATGTCAAATTGGGTCAAAACATGCTTCCCCAGCCCTGTTACCTTTACTCACGCTTGTCCAGATATTTCTATTGGCACATATGTTTCTTGCATCGCCTGAATGAGTCACTGCATCACAACAGCAGGTACACCGAGCAAATGCACGGCTTGGTGTTCATGCTTGAGTTATCCTAAGCACGAAGTGACATCCTATAAATTGGGCTTCACCTGCATGAAACGATTTATGCTTCATTACATCCCTTTTCACCCCCGGTTGCTATTGAGAAGGCTGGTTATTTTTCAGAATTAGCGGGGTTCTTTGTGTCTTCTGGTAACTTTCGATATGTTCAATTTGGCAAATTATAGATTTCTCGCAGTGGGGTTCAGACACTGTTTCAGAATCTATTCTGTGGCCATCTATTCTTTCGAAAGCTTTGCATCCCTGTGGTGCATGGTATTGTACTGCATATGTAGAGAATAGAGTCAACGTTTCTTAGTTTTACTGTTTTGTTTGCTCGCAAAGGGACTATTATACATAGTTTCAAACGTGCTTCTTCCACCTCATTATGTTATGCCAATGTTGCAACCCTGTAAATTCAGTTTGGAAATTAAGTGAATTATTCTCCTAAGAGAACTCTTCTCAAGGTGTCAGATGTAATGTGAACGGCCTGTTTGTGATGCTGACTACTCTACTTTGTGATAAGAATTTTACCCAGGGCTCAGCAGAGCATTTTGGTAGAATTTAGACCTGGTGTTGTAGTCTTAAAATCTTCTTTTCTCTCATGAACCAATTCTAACACAAGCATGATGCACTTTTGACATTCACCACTTGGGGGCAGAAATAAACAAAGTAACGATGAACTTGATTATTAGAGCGTCACTATCGCGATGATGTCATTAAATTCTAATGTCGCACAACACCGCATGTCCATTAAACGTGTTGTATAAACTACAAGTTGTGCTCCAATGGGTTCAGAGCTATTCTTATGTTTTATGTATTTATTTTAATGATAGGATCATTTGTACATGACAAGCAGCCATTATACATATTACTGATCATATTTATGTAAAGTACATTGTACATATATTGACAAAATGATGTACATGCTCCTACTTCCATGTGTGAATGACCGCTAAACCATTGTACCACCTTATTGAGTTTGTTATTGTTAGGATAATGACAGAAAGTACACTATTTTCCACCGAAAGAGCCACCCACGCTCCCTTTTGCTACAAGGAAAACTTGCAATGTGGCTGAGATGATGTGTTTTTACTTTACTTATTATTTCTCAGTGGGGAGCATGCTGGTGAGTGGCAGGCACAGTGGCAAGTGTGAGCCGTGTCCGCTTCCATTCTGAACTTTTAACACTTAAGCATCCTTCCCATCTGAACCAGATAGGTTTTGTCAGCAGGGCTTTAATGTGCACATGCTCTCTCCATTCCTGCAGCACACACAGAGCACCGTGGCTGCCATCTGCAGACCCTCTCTGGTGACTAATGCTCCTTTATTAACAAGCAGAGCAGACCTCAGCACAGTACCAAGTGTACTATGTCAAATTGCCTATTGCTGTGTATATGAGTTGCCTTTGTGTGCCCAAGCACAATAACTCTATTATAACTCTATTATTGCCTGCTGTACACATCTAAGCATGGTAAGCAGTCATTTTTTTATTAACATTATTTTAGATTTTGTTATTTAGGACAATATTAAGAGTTTCTCTCAAAATCCACTGGGTTGAAGAATAGGCTGTCAAAATAAGAAAAGCTGAATTTCAGAGGTAAGGAATTAAAAACAAACAAAAACTTACTTTTTTTCATGTTGAATGATTTAGAAAGTGGGGGAGTGATTGTAGAGGAAAAAAAACTGAGCAGTGGACCTAGCTCTATTTCCTGCAATGGTCGTAGGATCCAGTGATTCGCTATGTGCAGGCTTCCCATTTGCATAGCCACTCTCGCCTCTTGCTTCCTGGCTGGCTCTTAAGCCCTCCACCCCCCTCCCTTCAGTTCTTCTCCTTCCCTTTCTCTCTCCCCGAGTCCTCCTGCGCACATCTTCTTGAACAACGCTGCTGATGCTGCCTGTGAGTGAGCGTGTGTTTCCTGCCCAGGGCTTTTTTTCCCCAGGTGTTACAGTTTCATTGAGAGCTCACGTCTTTGGGAGGAGAGCAACTGTGCTACCTGGCAAACATACAGGTGCACTCAGAGCCGCATAGCAGCTGTTTATCACATGCAAAAGAGACTGGGATTTTACTACGGTTATATTTCTGTGGAAAACCTTTTGAGAGAGCGGACGGACAAAGAATGAAGGAACTATGGGTTTGGCTTTTCTAAAGTCTTCCACTTTGCATGTTGCTCTCCCAAACTGGCTTTTTATCCCAATTGCATATTTTTGGATTACCAAGAGTTGGTAGTAAGATGTTACTCATTTAATGAGGAAAAGCTGAAAAGAGGGGGATGCAAGTGGGGTCTTTCCGTGGCTTTTTGAGGCTGCTCGTGCTTTTTCTTCAAATCATGTTTTATGACACTTCATACCTCTGCGTGTTGCTACGGATTTCCAAACCTGACGCAGACCAGCAAGGGGCATAAAAAAGACTTGTTTTTGTTCTTTTTTTTCTTTTTTCTTTTTTAAGAGTGCACACTTCATTCGCTGTGGATCTCTATTTGCTGAGAATTTGGGAGGTGAGAACTATGTACTTAAAAGCTCATTGAAGTTCCATTTGTAATCTGAAGCCTCATCAAGCCACTCAGGGATGATGCTGGCAGGCTGGAGGACTCCCCTGGCATTGGAAGGGCCCCTTTACCACAATTGGGTTTCCCTTACTCATCTGGCCTTGTGGCTCACTGCTTTGACTTTGGGTTCTGTAGCAGGATCCGAACCAGGTGCAGTGGAGAATCTGCACCATTTTCCACCCTCCCAAGGGAACAAACATCCACACATTGTGCCTATTGGTGTCCACAAATCCCCTGCGTCCCTAAGAGTTGGGCACAGTGAGTATCGGGCCCTTTTTCTCTCTTTTTTTGAGTTGTATTGCTCTTTGAAAACAGCCAATTGTTTATAAAATGCATCTATTTCTACATTACGTTCATTTCTTAAAAAAAGTACATGACTTCTGTATATCTCCAAGTCGAGGTCTATGCCTTTTTTTTCTTCCTCAGCAAAATGCCCTCTGTGTCTCTATGACTGAGATTAGCCATATCCTTTCTCCAAATGCTTCGCTCTGTCCAGATTAGACAGGATTAGAACAATGTGGCGCTCCATGTTGCCCAAGGGGGCTTGGGATAGACAAACATGTTGCCTCCAGCTCTGCAAGGTGTTAAGCCACTTCTATAGGCCCATTTTGAGCATGGAAAAGGCATTTTATATTGTCTTCGGGCTACAGTCACTTCCTAAAACTAGATACCAAATACACCAAGAATGTATACCACATGAACAGCTATTGTGAAGATGATGTAATGCATATGTATCCAGTTCTTATGTTTGTGCTGGTGTAAATGTGAGGTACGACGTCATTATAGTGATTGTTTGAGCCCAATCAATTTGAAATTTATCGAAATGCAAAGCATTGATTGACATCCCTATTTTTCAGATATACCATTTTGTTAATGAGAAACATTTTCAGCCACCTGACGGTGTAGTGGCACACACGCCTGACTTCAGTGTGAGCAGGCACGGGCTCGATTCTTGCAGGTGTCGGTATGATTGTGAGTGTGAATGGTCATCTGTCTCTCTGTGTGCCCTACAGCTGACTGGCGACCAGTCTAAGGTGTAGTCTATCCAAAAACCTCACAAGTGTTTGGTGAAAGGTTACTGATTGTATTTGTGTGTACATAGTATTGATTTGAACGCCATTGAATCGGGTTGAATCAAGGGTGACTTTGTATTATCGACACATATCAAATTACTGTCCAAATGAATCAATTGTAATGGTAGTGGAATTCCAGGAAATTGATGATTTGCACACCTATATGCTCCAGTGGAGTGGTCGTCAATCTTTTTGCACCTCTGAAAATGTTCCAATTTCACTCTTAATATCGTACACAACAAGCATAGTGAATAGAATTCCCCTGAACACAGAGAGCATGGGAAGCGTGAGCCATGTGTCCATTTGGCAAAACAATTTTAAAAGCATCATATGCTTATTAGAAATATAATTGAAGATATTCTGCTGTTATTGCTTTTACGCTTCTCATCATCAAGAAGATATGAGTGTTGCACCCCATTAGAAAGAGAATTTAAAAAATGTATTTACAAACCTAAAAAAATACTAAATAAAAACTTAGTGTTTGTAAAGCAGGCATCAACATTCACTGCCCACCATGTACTACAATACTACCATCACCTAGTTAATGGCAGGATTAGTGTTCCTTGAACAAAGAGTAGTATTGTGTCTGTACCTCTTTTTATATCTTTTAAAATTTTCTCTCTGTGGCCTGGAACTGACAAATCCACAGCCTAGTACAAAACCACGGTCCATCTTGGGTATTGCTGCTCTAATGCACGTGGGTTTCATGATAAGGAAATAATCTGTGAATGATAAGAGCATCAGAAGCAATGGTCTTTAGATGGTACATTATCATACATTGGACTTGTTAAAAGCAAAAGTTCAGTACTGTATGTAAAGACTGTAGAAATAATGTTTACATATGCTTTGTTTATATTTGAGCAATATAGGCGTGTTGATGATTGACCAGGGTGGAAAAGACAACAATCAGATATCTCTTAAGA